>NW_026850628.1:0-180377 GCF_030913465.1 Colletotrichum navitas | reverse complement strand
AATAAAGTAAAATTTTAGGTTTTTTTTTAAGTAGTTTTTATAAGTATTTTTCTAGCTAGTAAAGCCTTAATTATCTTAATTAGGATATTAAATACTAATTAAGACTAAGAAGATAAATAAAATATAGAATTTAATACCTATAAGTTAACTTTTACCTTTAACTATAACTTTATTATAATAGTAATATAACTAATCCTAGATATTCTTTTAATCTTATATACTTAATTAGGCCTTTTTAGCCTAATTAAGTACTTTATCTACCTTATAACTATATAACTAAATAATAAGACCTTTTATATATAGTTCTATACTACTTAGTAATAATAGTATTACTAACTAAGTTTAACTACTAACTAGAGATAGACGTTTAATTAATAAATTATAGCCTTAATTAGACTAAGGTCTATTAATTAACGTTATTATCTTCTTAGATAAAGGTTAGTAAGTTACCTTTGTGTTTATAGGCGCTTAGGGTGCACTAGTAACAAGACCTTTAGGCAGGGTTATTTAGATTAGTTATATATATACTAGCTATCCTACTGCCTTGTGTATTAATATCCTACTTAGTTTTAATAGTACTTTAATAGGCCTATAAAATTATATATAAAGAGTACTTAACTACTAACTAAGAATTTATTCTTTAGAGTATAGTTAAAGTAGTTAATAACACTATAGGCCTTAATAGTCTTATACTAACCCTTTTAGTATTTAGCGTTTACCTTTATATAACTACTAACTTTACCTTTTTACTTAATATTATTTAATAGGTAGCTACTATCTAAAAGGCTACTAATAACCTTTATAAGAGTTATATAATATACTAGGTTTATAAGGCTCTTAAGGTATATAATAGCCTAAATACTTTTATTATTAAAGACTTACTATAAAGTAGTAAAGTATAAGTATAGTATAAAAAAGGCAAGTAGTCTAGCCTATACTACTTACTATTTATTAATAGTAAAGATTATACTATTAATATTAATAGCCTATATAACTTCTATTTTACTTTAGTTAAACCTTACTACACTAAGAAAAAGATAAGTAAGCCTACTAATATAAATCCTTAAACTAATTAACCTATAAATACTAACTATACTAGTAAATATATAAAAGATACTATTATTATTACTATAAAAATAAGAAAACCTATCTAAATAGTAACCTCTCTTCCTCTATAGTGTACCTATAGGCAACTATATAAGACCTTAGTTAATATACTACTATAGGAAATAAATAAACCCTCTAGTGCCTTCCTCTTAGCTAAAGAAGAGGCTAACCTAGCACTTATATAATAACTATATAACTAAGGCATTATTACTATACCTAGTAAGCCTTTTAAATAGTTAAGAAAAAGTAAAATTTAAGGCCTTATTAACTATAGTATATTTAAAATTATTATATATAACCTTTTTATTTACTAAGGCTATATCTTTAAATTTTACTTTATTAATAAAGTTAAAGGTAAAAATAATAAGCTATATAAGAAATTATAACTAGTAGTATAAGGTTATAGTAATAATAGTAAAAAAACCTTACTAGTTTAGTTACTTATAATTTAAAGAGCTAGCTAGTATATAATTCTTATACTTACCTTTTCTCTTATAGCTAATAGTAAAGTAATATAACTATAAAATATAATATAGGCCTATATATAATTAACTTTATAACTTAACTACACTATTTATATATAACTTCCTTTTTAGATCTATAATTACTACCTTTAAAGTACTATTATAAAGGTAGTAAAGCTATTATATAGCCTTACTAAAGTAAGTACCTATTAATAAGTAACTTATAACTACTACTACTATAAAAAACTTAATATAGTTACTACTTTATATAACTTATACTTACTTTTTTTATTTATAAAAAACCTTAACTTTATAATAATTAAGATATAGATAAATAATATAATTAGCTTAACTAGTGTTAATTTTTTTAATTATAAAGATAATAAGCTTACTAAAGTAAAGCTTCTTATAAAATAGAAAATTTTACTTATAAAGAATAAACCTTTAGTATTTAATAAAGGGATTATCTTATTAACTTTAGCTAAAAATACCTTTATTATACTTTACTAAAAGGGCTAAGGTATAAAGCTAAGACTTATTAATAAGAAATTACCTATAGCCTAGTAAAACTATATCTAGTAGTATACTTAAGGAGTATATATTACTTTTATTTATTAGCCTAAAGTATACTTTAACTTATTTACTATAGCTTAGTATAAAGAGCTAGATAGTAAAGCTATTTAGTAACTTAACTAAAGAATCTAGTAGTAAATAAATTTACTTAACTATAGCTTTACCTTTATTTCTTTTAACTTACTTAATATAAAGCTTTTTATATTTATTAATAAATCTTTTACTAATAATTATAACTTAACTTTATAGTTAAGATTTATTATCCTTTTTACTAATAAAAAGGTTAATAATAAGTAAAGTAAGTTTATCTTCTATAGTAATATTCTTTATTTCTTATTAACTAAATCTAAATAAGTAATATAAAGTATTCTTATATTAAAAGTCTATAGTATAGTTATAAGTATTAATATAGTGTATACTTTCTTTATAACTATTATAATAGTAGTAAATAAGCTTAGTAACTTATTAATCTTTACTATTATTTACACTAACTTATACTTACTATATAAGTGCCTAGTAAAGTTAAGAACTACTTATAAAAAGTACTTAATAATTAATATTATAGTACTATAATAATTATATAAGTAATATAAGCTCTTTAAGGTATAATAGATCTATAGTAATAATAACCTTACTAATAGGTTTATAAAGTCTTCTTTAAACTAAGCACTTAAGAGTCTTATTTCTTATAATAAAGTAAAAATATAAATAAAAAGATAAGTTATATAAATATAATAAAAAGTAATAAGAATAATAAAATATAAGATAATAAGCACTTAAAAAAAGAAATAGGTTATATAAACTATATAAATTAATAGTAGTTAAATTTATTTAATATAAGTATATAACTTTAATAACTATAGCTAAAGAGAAATATACTTAAATAAAATAGTATAAGCCTACCTTTACTAAGTAAATAAATAAATAAATTTATAGTAGTATATAACTATAAAAAGTATAATACTTTTACTTTTCTTATTTTATTATATTTTTAGGCTTTTTAGAAAAAATAAGAGCACTAGTGACTTTTACTATATAAGAAAGTTACTAGTGTTAGTATATAGGTAATATAGCTAGAGGCAGTAGGTTATATAATATACTACCTACTAGTAGAATCCTTTACCTTTGCCTATACGCAAGGGTACTACTACACTTATACTCCTACTTTACCTTGTTAACTAGTTAACTATTAATAATAATAATTAACTACCTTTTCTTAACCTTTGTGATATTATAAGATATAGGATCCCTATTAATTAACTAGTGAAAAACTAACAGTATTCGAATCTGTGGTACTTGCTAGAACTTTGATAATCAAAGGAGAACCTTAATTATGAAAATCCACTCAAGAAGGGCAAGGACGTTTTAGAGTTGAACCGATTTATTATAGATGCACAATACAAGTGACATAACTTTCTGGCCCCTCGAGTAGTTACAACCACCAACACATAGCGTTATAAACTAGTCATTTATATTCGGCTGCGATCGACATCGCGGCGGATAACATAGCAGATGTTTTAGACTCGGTACAGTCTGAGGTCCGAATAGTTCAAAGGTCAGTACGATCCTCATCCACATTCTAGTCTGATTTTACGACTGTGTTCTAGGGCATTGCTCTGCTATAACGGCGCTTCGAGACTTAATGAGAGACAGAAAATGAGACAAAGTATCGAGTATATAGAATGATAGTCTGGAAGTCGCGGTTTGGACAAAAGGTTATGGATGATATGGCGCGTCGGCGGATTCTGACTATCTTGGCTACTCGGCAGTTGCCTGTCATGTACGTATCCCGCGATCCAGTACTGGAATCTTTGTTTCTAAGTTTTTGGGCAAGCTTGCTATCATCCTGAGCCACTGACGCGGAATCTTGCCACTATTTAGATGAAGCATTCCAATCTCGCCGCTTCTCCCTTCGGTTGTCTTTCCCCCTGACAACGCATGTGTCAGCCAAACAATCAACAAGAGTAGCCTTTGGTTTAATAGCAAATATTGGAGCTTCGATCTCTTGTGATGTGCAGCTTTGCCGAACGCCCACGACGAGTTCAACCTGTTAGCCAGACACGATCAGAGACCACCTCCTCGTGTACTTCGTCCTGGACCTGCTCTTTCACCGGTTCAAAGAAGACTCATCTATAAACAACCCGCATCTCCGATGGTCACCACAAACTTTGCGGATCACTTCGGTAAGCGCCAAAAGAAGTCTCCTGCATCTGCAGCCGCTCACTCCCTGTTAGACGGGTGCTCCTTCATCTACGAAGATGACCGCACAGCCATCGCAAATGAGCATGCGATGGACAAGAAAAGCCTTCCGATCAGGCAACAGCCCAGAGACCGAGGGACTCCAGCCCTGGATCAGCACGAGAACATCCGCGCGTGGCTGTCCGGGGTCGTCGTCGATGAGGAGAGCAAGCCCCTCGTCACGGATGTGTTTTCCGCACTCAGCAACCTACCGAACGCAGACCTCGCTCACTTGCAGGGCGGGGGTCACCCGCCGAGGGACCAGCCGCAGCAGGGGCGAGCAAACGTGAAGGTGCACACGATGGGCCCGGGGTTCATCGGGAGGTCTCCGCCGTTCGGGTCGTCCGAGTTCCTCGCCAACATGGTCCTGGTGGCAATCCTCCTGCTGTTCGCGCCGGGATTCACCATCTTGGCGGCGGGCGTGTTTGTGACTTCGCGCGTCGCCGAGCGGTGGGTTGGTCAGGACCAATGAGTGCGGCAAATGCGTTTTGACGTGAGGAATGTTCGTGACGAATTTGGACGGCTTTATGAAACTTACGTGATGAATGTGGCGAGGGCACGCATGCAAGACTTAATATATCTGAGCATCACGAGGAATGTATTCTTTAGGAATGAAATGAAACATCAACAACCACCGATTATGCAATGGAAGTTACAAGGCTTTCACAATGAATTGTATTCAAGGGTTGGCTGCTCGTTTGATTTTCGGGTATTTACGGATATATGGCTGGGCATTGCGCCCTCGGCCCTCCGTGCAACTTGGATCATAACTCCCGCGCAAATGTCACGCGAAACCTGCCTTTGAATTTCTGACTATTGGGCCAAGAAGGCCCAGCTGACAGACGGGATGTTCTACTGAGGTCTGTTCTTATGCGGGAGCGTTGTTCAACGCCCGAGTCTCCAGTGTGCCGCGCCCGTCTCTTGATGTCTAACGTTGAGCTGTTGGTTGACAATATGTTGCCATGCCACCCCTTGGTTGTATACAATCAAGTCTCGCACTAGTCGGTAACAAGATCCGCAACTACTGGCATCGTGGTGGGCGATCGGTAAAGTTGCATCTTTCGGAACCTTAGGCCCCCGGAGCCGATTTCAACAGCCATGCTCGATGTGTTTTCTACGCAAGCCATGAGCGCTGCCTCTTGGGTTCGCGACATCAGTGGTCCAGGTGTTATCAGTTTATTCTGAGCGTGATGTGAGGAGGAGGCCCATCCTTGATTCCGCCAACGGACAAATCAATCCCTAACCGCGTGGGTTATGTTCAGCAGCAAGACGTTCACTTGGACACGATGACGGTCCGTGAAGCCCTTGAATTCAGTGCCCTGCTCCGCCAAAGCGCAGATACTCCACGTGAAGCCAAACTGGCTTACATTGATGAAGTCGTCGAGTTGCTCGACATGAGCGACTTTGTTGACGCCGTGGTTGGCGTCCCTGGCCAGGGACTCAATGTTGAACAGCGCAAGCGCTTGACCATTGGCGTCGAGCTTGTAGCCCGACCGCAGCTCCTGGTCTTCCTCGATGAACCGACATCAGGACTCGATTCCCGGACGTCTTGGGCAATTTGCGACCTCATCAAGAACCTAGCGAGGAGCGGACAGGCTGTTCTTTGCACCATCCATCAGCCGTCAGCGATGCTCTTCTCTCGATTTGACAGGCGTCTTCTGCTGCAACGTGGTGGTAAGACGGTGTACTTTGGGGGTGAGTGCTTCTCTTCCGTTACGCAAGCGGAACTAGTACTAATACTATCAAAGATATTGGTGAAAACTCAACAACCATGATCGACCATCTTGAGCGTAATGGCGCGCCACCTTGTCCTGCTGATGCGAACCCCGCAGAGTGGATGCTCAAGATCACTACAATGTCCGAGGATGGTCCCAAGTGGGACGATATTTGGCCTTCATTCAAAGAGTACAGTGAAGTGAAGGAGGAGCTCAAGATCCTACGTCAACAAGACACACATCAGCTAACAACAGATGCGGCAGGCGACGAGATTGCTCACCAAGAATTTGCATCGTCATTCTGGACGCAGTTTCACCACGTCTTGGTACGCACTGCCAAACACTTTTGGAGATCGCCTGTTTATACCTGGTCCAAACTTACACTAACATGTCTCATAGTAAGACATCTCACCGCATTATAGCGACATTGCTAATCATGAATACACAGGCTCTCTACATCGGCTTTACCTTCAAGTCAGATAACAGCTTGCAGGGCCTGCAGAACCAGCTATATGCCTTCTTCATGTGTCTCACTACTGTTAATGAGTTCAGCAAGCAGATAATGCCAATGCTCATCCCTCAGAGAGCGCTGTATGAGGCCCGGGAACGACCTTCGTGCGTCTATCGGTGGACCAGTGAGTTAAGATGTGATCCATGACTTGCAATACTTTGCTAACCCTTCCAGCGTATCTGTTATCGAACATTGTCGTCGAAATGGTATGGAACACCATTGCAGCGGTCGTCTTCTTCTTCTGCTGGTATTATCCCGCAGGGTTCTTCCGTAACACTACCGCCGACGACGTCAATATGCGCGACTTTACCGCGTTTGTTTTCATCTGGGTGTTCTTCCTTTGGATGAGCACCTTTTCGCAGATGGCGATCGTAGCTATAGAAACAGCCGACCTCGCCAGCATCCCAGCCAGTCTCTTCGCCATCCTCTGCATGTCTTTCTGCGGCGTAAGCGTTCTCCGTAGCGACCTCCCCGCAATCTGGAGCGATTTTATGTATTGGGTCAGCCCGATGACATATCTTGCCAGCGGAGCATTGTCGGCCTGCTTGCATGGGTCCAAGGTCACATGCACGGCCAAGGAACTCGTGTCAGTTCCGTTACCAGCGAACATGACGTGCGGCGAGTTCCTCGGTCCTTTCGTCCAAAGTGCAGGTGGATATCTCGTCAATTCTGCCGCAACGGACTTCTGCGCTTACTGCCGGATGAGCACCACGGATGACTACCTTGCCCATTTTGAGATCAAGTATGACGATCGATGGAGAAATTTTGGTCTTTTGTGGCTATACATTGGCTTCAACATCAACGCTGCATGTGGCTTGTACTGGCTGGTGAGAGTGCCCAAATGCCAAGTGGTGAAGCGCAAATAGTTTAAGAATTGGAGTTGTCCTAGTCTATTGTACGCGTATACTATTGTAAAAGTAAAGAGTAGGGGGTTTGCTTGAATAGGACCCGAAAGTCGATAACCAATATTAGCAGTAATCAAGATGATGAGAGACACTCGCCATTTGCTGCTGAGAGTATACGATGAAGGAACGTCCATTTTCGGCCAAGCTACCTGTAGTCTCTTTGGAAGAGCTCCGCTTATCCGAGTCTCGGTGTCGGACGCTGGTGGATCGCGATGGATGAAGGCTTTGCCGCCATATCGCGGGGTTTCTCATCTGCTTCCCCACACCAACGTGGAAGGTGGATCAAAGTGAAGCGCTTCATGCGGGGTTCCGTGAGGGGGTGTAACTGGGGAAATCATTTAGCCATTGAAATCTTTAACCACTTCGAATTTGGGCTTCTCCAAGACCGCCACTGAATGAAAGTTCAACTTCTTCATCTACAAGTTTGACTGTGCCAGAATCTTTACAGCATATCGTCACCATGGCAAAATCGATCCTCCTCATCAATGGTCCGAACCTGAATCTCCTGGGCACCCGCGAGCCACACATCTATGGTTCGACCACGCTCGAGCAGCTCGAGGCATCTTCGAAAGAACACGCAAAGTCGCTCGGCGCAGACCTGCAATCATTTCAGTCCAACACGGAAGGTGCCATAGTCGACCGCATTCACGCAGCGAGGGGCAACGTCGACGTGATCATCATCAACCCGGCGGCGTACACCCACACGAGCGTTGCGATCCGCGACGCACTCCTGGGGGTAGACATACCCTTCATCGAGCTGCATATCAGCAACACCCATTCAAGAGAATCGTTCCGACATCATAGCTACTTGAGCGACAAGGCAGTGGCAGTCATCATGGGTTTCGGAATCCATGGGTATGGGTACGCGATCGACCATGCGGTCAAAAACATTAAGCCCAAGGTCTGAAACAAGAGTCCCGCGAATTAGAGGAAGAAATATAAGATCGTGCTCACTCTTTTATGGGAGAAAAAGAGAAAATAGGCAATTCCATGTTGCTGCCGCTTGTGCGTATGCGATTGGACTTCGGGATATGCCCGAGAGGTTTAACAACGTTACGTTACGGTCAACTGGGAATAGTAACTTTCGGCTACATTCTTCTTTGTATATTACTCCCAAGGAACATTCGAGTCACCAGAAGAGTAATATCTGTATTTCAGTGAATACAATGTTCCTCAGCGCCAACCGAGACTTCTATTATCACCGCCCACGGGTTCTTATATATTGTACAAGTATCAAGTCTTTGTTTGCTACGTTATCTTGCCTGCAGGCACCAATCACAACAGTTGGGCCTGTGCATTGATTAGCTACGTATTTCTATAGGCTACACAAAATCTAACGCCTCAAGGAGTTCAACCGATCTTGATGTAACATTGGTCTCCGTGACGGGGCTTCATGAGTGTTGCGTCATTTGGGAGGTTGCTCGATAATCGCAAATTTGGTGCAGGTGGCTCATCCTAAATGGGCTTTCCCTCCCCCCGTAAGCAGAAGATCAATGAATATGGGAACTTTGATTAACTGACGTGGACGTTAGTCCCGATAAGAATTAGTGCTGGCAGTTGAGATACTGGGCGCGGGTAAAGTCGGCGTCAGCAGCATCGCGAACTGTTTTCGTGACGCGAGACACCCATATCCACATTAATTTTCTTTAAAAAAGATGTCAATTTTCTAACCTAGGAAGTCATGCTATTATCTTTCAACTTTGTTTCCATCATCTTTTCAATCCATTAAAAAAAATGATCACCGGTTCGAAGTTTTTCGGCGGCCGCTATATCCTCGCTCTTACAGCCGCTGTACCGTGCTGTCTGTTTGCCAAACACGTATGGGATATTTACGCCCGTATTCGCCCGGTGGAAAAGCGCCGCATCACCATCACAGGCGGAATCTCGAATAACTTCAAGGAATCTCATAGTCTCAAGGGATTAGTGAATCCGAGAGACCATGTTATTCTTGGAGACGCATATCTTATGGACTTGCCCCTCCCACAAAACATTGCTGCGGAAGACGCGACAGACGAGATATTGTTGGCAGCTTTTGTGAGGGGATATTTTGCGGGCAAAGTCTTTGCAATCGAAAGAAACTTGCTGCAAATTGCGCGAGTAACATTTGTGTCCTATTCTGGTAAGTTACAGGTTGATTCAGGGGTGCATGTTGAGCTTAATGGTTCGTATCTTGACACCTGCAAGGCCTTGGCTTGGCCACCGCCAAGACACCACTGTGGGAAACATCGGCGCTGTCACCAACCTCTCTCCCATCGATGCACTCTATACTTTTCGGTGCATTCCAGGTCAGCCATATCGAATTGCAGGACTCTAGCGATCTTGTTCGAATACAAGAGAAAAGGGAAAGCAGTATCGATTTTGTGTTTGGCGCCGACGATACTCATTTTGCAGGCGCTCATAGGTTTAGCATCGCCCGAAATCAAGAGCGCACCGGAGAGGTCAGAATTCTTTATGAGCATATGGCGTGCAATCCAACTATCAACCAACCTCTCAAGCCGGATTTCTTGTTTCTCTTTCACACCTTTTACGCCATGCTGTTATTCCAGGAGGGGCTGGCTGAGGTGATGCAAGTTTTGGAAAGAGGCCCACAAAGGCAATGAGCGCAGCAAAACAGGAACTGAGGATTCATAAGCCTGTTCTCTTTTGATGTACTACTAGGATCGAGTTGTTGATAAGTCCGCTACACTTTCTAAACACACTCAGCAAAACTAAAAATAGCTTTTCCTTTCACTCTTAGTATTGCGTCGATGCATTGCTAGCACCTAGTTTATCGAAGTCCGCAATTTCCATCCGTATTCAGGGAATACCAACTTGTAGCCAGCCACAGAACTTAGAAGGCAAAGGTACTGGAAATACAAAGCAACCTTTCTGACGTGAGCTTAGTTACCACTAAAATTTTGTAACAAAGAACTCGTTGCAGAATGTGGAGGAGACAGATCTCGGCAATAAATATGCTACAATAATACTTCGGAAGCCAACGCATATTAATAAATCAACATGACACGTTGAACCTATGATGATTACTCAAGTAGCTATCCATCCCTATAGCAACACAATTAAGCTATAATCACGCTTCTCATTTCTGCAAACAGTGCAGCAGAGAACTCCGCTTACAGTTTCTTGTTTCATTTGGCAATGGTGCTCTCTTTTCCACGGTGTTCAATAAGTCAGAAGGTTTTCATTTCAAGCAAGTAATGAACTGCCTTGATTCCGTGGCCTAAGACTATAGTACCCGCTGGAACCATTCATCTCCCAGGATTAGTAACAGAAAACCCCTTAATAGGAAAATTGAAGTTGATGTGATGGACCTCCATATCGCCTACACCCTGCGGCATGTAAACCGATTTGTCCGCATCCTTGCTTGACTCATAGTCCCTCCACCCGATGAACCCAAGCCAGATAGTGCCCTCAGGTGTGTTTGACGCCCCAATACCCGAGTGGGCAGCAAAACAACCTGGCAAGGTTTCTGCCTTTTTAAGCTTGGCAGCCATCTCCTCTGCGTTGCCACTACAGTGACGAATCGTAACAACCTCACAGATAGGGCTGTTGATGACCTGAGGCGGCGGAGGGACGAATGTGTTCGTATCGAGATCAAATCTGGGACATTTGGTAGGGATGGGTCCGGCAAGTACTGGCTTCAGAGCCTCAACTGCTTGCTGATGTTGCGGGGACTTCCCAAATGCAGCGCGACTCTCCAGAGAGGCCCAAGCTATGAGATACGCACCATCGTAAGTAATGACAGGCACATGCTGGAAGTAATGGGTGGATTCGAGTGGATGAGAAAGGTACGTACTAGCCATTATCTCCAACTTATGCGAGTCCTCCTTCCAAGGACCCCATCGATAGCGGAAATAACCATCCGAGTCTTTTACAGATAACAAGAATTTCTTGTATTCCTCTTTCCAATCTGGAACATCTCCTACGACGTCAAGAATAATCCGTGTAGGTCCAAGACTCGGTGGGGCAGCCATGTCGATCGACTCTATGGGTATGAGTATGCTTAAATTTGGCAAATGAATAGCATGGATAGCTCAATGATTGATCGTGCATTTCCATTGGAGTTTTGTGGCACTTCTTATAGTTCTCTAGGTGCCAACCAAGGCAGCAACTTGGGCAATGCGCATTGGCTTCATAATTGCTGTCTATCCGAATCCTGGTTTCCTTTGTATCATGCATAAATTACCGTAGCGGGAAGCCGCACCGCATTTCTTTTGAAACATGCCGCTTAGGCTATGTGAAGGCAGTTGACCAATTGCAGATTGCATCCCTCCCTCGCACGTCGGTTGGAGAAGTGCTGGGTTTGTCCAAGCTGAAAGTTTACAGAGGTCGCAAACCAATTTTCTGCTATGACACCCACATATTTACTCAGCGATAAGCACCCCACGAGTAACAGGATCTTTGCGTCGCAGACTAATGAGTAAACCCCTCGGGGTAACCTTTGTGGTCTCACGCCGACAAACCCAACACACGCCCGCCCGGTCAGGTCTTCGTAAAAGCGTTTTGCATACAAAGCAGTTGAAGGATCCCAAATGTATGATTGCACAGAGGAACCAGGTGATGGATTAGAGTAAGCGCGATTGGAGCTAATCAAAGAAGACTGGCTAATATACATTTCAAGTGGCATTAGCTTTGAGAGCAATGCCTTTTAGCATCTCGTTTACATTTCATGGGTACAAATTGAACTTAACAGTCAGCCCTGCAGATTCACATAAGGTGGTCTCATGATGAAGCTTTCAAAGCAGTACTTGATCCGCGGTTCAGAACGAAGATTGGATGAAGTAAGTTCATTCTGTGTTGCCTCACTAAACCGCACAGGGCTCCGAAGGACTCTGAGAAAATAGAAATTATATCATTCATAGCCGTGTTTTCCCACGGATCTTTTGCAGATGTACACAATTTGACAATGGATACACATTCTTCGATTAATTCTCACAAAACTGCGTATGCTTGAAGCTGAGTATGGCATTGTCACCAGGATAGGCGCAACGGCCTAGAATTTGACACTCATAGTTGCGGACCATCGGCCCAAAAGTCGAAAAAAGAGCGTCCGATTTCATTCGGTAATTCTCGGGACCGAATAAAATAGGTCAGAACATCTAGACCAATGGGGATTCGTCGTCGGATGTGCAGGATATCACTGATCAGACCTGAAACTAGGTAAATATGTATATCATCGAAGGATTTTGACTATGTTACACAATATTCTTATTCATCATTGAGTCAGTCACTGCATCAAATCTTATATGGACATATATCTGTTTAGTATGTAAGAGGTCTGTCTTTATACGTTATAGTGTCTTGTGATACAACCATTTTTCTTCTCAATAAGACCCTCCCAAATGTGGTACGACCAACGAGGTATAATACGGACGAGAATTGGAACGTCGAAGCTCCACTGACCGCTGTTGATCACCGGGATGTTGCTCCGGGTCGACAGTTGCCAGTCCATACAGGTGTCCTTGACCTTTTGGGGAATGATCAATCGCTGAGCTTCCTCCCGCTATACCAAAAACTGTGCTGATAAACCAGCCGAGGCGTGCCAAGCAATGTGGTGATGAAGCGGCCAGAATCCAGGGTTCTCATTCAAGTCGAACTGCATGGCAATATGCCCGCCAGCACCAACCCATTGAACGTCACGACGCTGCGGGCTCTTAGGGTTCGTGATCGTTTCATCCCATGTCATGCCGTGAGCCTCGTGGAGAATATATATGCTGAAGTCATGCAGATGCATGGGATGCTTAGTTTAGTGTTATTGCCTAGTATTGATCCATGTTGGTGGGAGCATTCAGACTTACACTGCAGGGCTATTATTGCTGACGATCACACGAATGCAGCCTTTCTTACCAAACAACGTTCAGGCCTCCACCAAAGGTTAGGTTTTGTTAGCTAGGAGAAGTGTCGACTTATCAAAATTACTGCGGAAGTCAACGCCATCAAGTGACCACTGATGATGCCAGACTCGTTGCCGAATACCTTAAGTTCTATGATCTTAGCGACAGCAGCCACAGCCAACTTCAACTTTATAATCGGCTTAGTACAGTACTAGGTGAAAGGTCTGGCTACAGCAATAAGGATAACCTAACAAAGAGTCCAAGAGGGGACCCATTAATAGTTCGAGGTCACTTCATAGTGCACCACCGAAGGCCTCGTGTCTCAACCACCTAATAGCTTGGATTAGCCATGCTTATTACTGCAGCCAACTTTTAACCTAGTACTGAAATAGCGAGATCATAGTTAACGCAGTTTCTGGGGCCAAGAATACCCCGTGCCGTGCTGGCAGGGGCCTTAGTCTGATCGGCCTGATCTCAGTAAATCGCTCCAAGTCCAAGAGACTGAATTGCGTTTCTACAGCTCGTGAGACTGCTTCACACACAGTAGGAGCCTTGGCCCTTGTTGTTGCCGGCGTTGGCTTGAACGAGAACGTCAGTCCTTTCTGAACGTCGCCAAGGGTGACAACTTTAATATCTTAAGACTCCACCTGATCAAAGTTATTTGCAATCATTGCAAAAGTGTGACCGTCAATCAAGAAGCGCTGAACGTCTTTCTGTACCTTTCTCCTTAAAAGACCTATCCTGGTACACTTCACATGGTCGTAACTAATCTTTCCTTCTATCTCTCCCCCGAAATCAGATACCGACTTCAAAATTTTGAAACTTTAGTTTTCTGAATTTCGCGCATCCTTCCTTTTCTCATATTGAATTGCTACGAAAAGGTTTCTCGTCAAAATCTCTAACGCGTACTACTCATCTAGGCGTGTAGCAACATCTTCGTCACTACTTCGTGCCTATTACAGCTTTTTGCTGGCTAGTGGTAAGCTACGTATTCTTCTTCAGGGATTGTAGAATCCACGATGGCACAAATTTATATGGAGAGAGAGCTAACATGTTTATCTTTCATGGTGATAGTCACCAAGAAGATGGCGTAGCTCGGTGTTTTCCCACACCTGCTGAGGTTGCTGTTTAACGGGCATCGCTCAGCGTGGCAGCCTCGCAAACACAACAACCCTCGTACTTCTCTCGACTTTAGAGAGTGCAAAAACACAAGTCCTTGTCAAATCACCTCTTTCGTCAAGGAACCACACGTGGAACTGTTTACACGACAAGAAACCGCGATTGGACTTTTGCGGCGGCCTGGGGTCTATTCTGGCTTCACCGTTACGAAGTTTCTACATCCATGGTACGCCATTATCCTGAAGAAAAATGCGGCCGTTGAGCACTTAGTTATGGGTCTCAGCAACCTTCCCAAAAAGAGTATCATCGAGGTTATGACCTCTTCTTGCTTGGGTGATATGACCGTCGATAATTCTCCACAATGGGACAAGCACTAGAAGCCGCTTGCTCACTCGGAGAAGACTGGGTGAGTGATCTCGACTCTCGAGGAGGCACGCAGACATTCTGGATTCCCGGGTAAGGAAGCAGCGCCCGTGTTCCGGTTAAATTTCCTGAAATATATGGACTGCTGATGCTGGAGTTTGGTACCAGTGTGGGAATCCGAACGCTTCTTCAAATTCCTTGATGATTCTTTATTCCTCGGAAGTATTCAGATGTTTCCTCAGACCGACGCACGGCGGGCAATTCACGGCTCATACAACACAGAGAGTAACACGGGTAAATCTGAACCTTTCAAACAAGGCACCGAAGACTCCATTGGTGTTCGTGAATCTCGTGGGTTGCAAGGCATCTTGGCAACGTTTTCTTTATCTCGATCTCTTCTCTCTCTTTCAGCTCCTGTCCAAGGGATGCTGGTCATAGATCCAACAACGTGATAGTGGCCGAGATCGAGGACTACATTAGTGCTTTGAGATCTTGTTACTCTCAAGAGCGGTCTGCCGACGAATGGCGTATCAGCGACTACTGTCCCTTTTCTTCTGGGCTTGTATCACTATGCGATTACGGAAGAAACACATCGAAGTTTTACGGAAGCACCTTTTCCCATTTCTCCGCGAAGTTGATAGCACTGCACACTACCAAGAAAACGCTTTCTTTTTATGCCTCCGCTTGGCCAGTACCACTTCGTCTGATCACCAAAAAAGACTGCGAGCACGCCTCTACGCAATGCGAGACATTGCAATCTCGCAAGGGTATTTCAGCTGCCCATTGTGGGCACAATCATTACGGGCACAGTTCAAGAGCGTCAAGTCCACGGAACAAAAAAGGGTGCCTCATCCATGGAGAAACTGAGAACTCAAGTCGTCAGAGTCTCGAATTTTTGTCGACCTACCTTGGTAGTTCACAGCACCTCCGCCGTTGGTTCGATATGAAAACCTTCGACCAGACTGCAATCCTCCAGAGTTCAGCGCATTTAACGCCACCGAACCCCTTCCCTGGACTTCAACCTCTTCTCTCCGATAAATGCGAGCCTATGCAGTCTGCTGAGCAGACGACCACCCAGAACACTACCAGCGTTGACATAGCCCTCGCCGCGACGGAGTACACGGAGGATTCAATCTCTTTCCTCCTAGATTCAGTTGATAATGCACAATCCCATTGCAATCGGGTCCTGACTTTCGATGACGCTATAGATCTTGCGTGGTTGAACGATCCAAACAGTGAGAAATTTCGAGGCGGCCTCCGTGTCGATGGCAATGACATAGCCGACGATGAAACACCTTTATCAGCTTCAGAATCCTGACGTTGTAGATTCTTCCATCGCAAAGAAATCGGAATTGCAGTTATGCGACTGGGACAGATTTCTCGTTGAATCTGAAGTCACGCCGAACAGCTTTGCAGTTTCTCATGAGCAAGAAGCGGACAGTCTAGAGGAGCAACTTCTTCTACGGGCCCAGACGTATCCATGCAGTATCCTCCTCTAGCCTCTCCATCATCATGATGACAACGGCAATAACGGGGATCTTGTCTCGGACTCAAAAGACGAGTGAAGCCGCAAGTTCCGAGTATGGATAGAACGTCTGGAAGCCCTTGCTTTGTATGACTTATTTACGAGAAGGCATTTTGTACGAAACCACTATTGGGTTTAACAACCTTCCGGAACTAATTTGTGAAGCCGAACTTAGGGTGGCTGTAACGAGTTGCATTGCCTGACTCTGGATAAAGACCGACATGGTTCCTTTTTTGGATCATGTCATTAAGCGCTCTCATCGATCTGTTGACGGGCGAATGTTATGATTGCAGTGCCATATGCGTGCTTTCATGTTTGGTAAAGGATGTTGTCCGTAGATGTTACATCCTTTTGGTTGCTGAGCACCTCTCGAGTGAGTCATATTGCTTCATTATGACCCATGACCCGATGTTTCCCTCGTCCTACGCCCGCCTTGATGAGAATGGTGCAATAGAATACCTCTTCAAACAGGGAGACCTTAAAGGTTTCTCTACTGTACCACATTTGGTAATTGGGTAGCGCTAAGCATTCACTTTTCCTTCCCATAAGGAGCCAAAAATGGTTCCACGGCTCTATGCTGTCAGTGAGACCTAAGTGGAATCACGTTGGAGGGTTGACAGCCTGCTCAACCCAGTCTAATTCTATTATCATTGCTAGCCTCTTTGAAGGTTTCCTCTTTTTCCTCATTCTCGACTTCATCAAGAGGCTTAATTTCTGGTTATCAAGTACATCTTCGAGTTCGACATCAACTAGACTTCCACGACCTCGAGTTCCTACAATTATTCCGAGACATAAAGTCGTTAACTCTATATACTCAAGAAGATAATCTCTCCTTTACTCAGTCTCGGCTGTTCTTCTCCTCTTTGCACTTTTCGTAGGATTGAGGGTACGCGCTAGAGGTTGGTAGTGCCACTGCCAAAACCTGAGAGAGAATAGTGGCCGAAGGACCTGCGTATTAATAGCAATGAGTCCGACTTGGCGCCCCCTCACTCATCATCGATTGATTGTAATAGTGTACGGCGCTGAGTCCATGGTAACAGCAACGCGAATGATGGCTACGGTAATAACGGAAATATCGGAGCATGTTAGCACCGCGATGAAATTTTTCATGGACAACGATACACGAAATTCTTTCAGAACTGGTAGGTATAAGAAGAGGATTGCGTTATCATTGACCACGTCTCAAAAACGGTCAGCAAGTGGACAACTTTAGACTTAGGGAATCGACCTTGTTGTCTTCTTATCCAAATGCTTCTGATTAGGCAACATATACTTTGTATCGAACGTTTTGGCTGATTTGCCAGCCCATATCTACCGGGACATGTAGGTTGGACTGAAAGTCATTTGAGTTGATAATTCCCATCACTGATAAGTGTCATTAAATTGAGCCTAGCCTGAAAGGGCCACAGTTTGGCAGACAGGGGTTGTCAGGCTGTATTTTCTATTTACGATGCAAATTGCGGCTCTTATGTAGATCGCTTCACAACGAATGCACCACGCTCAATAGTGTTGATCAGGATGTGGCCACTCTTGAAGTAGGGGTAGTGGCTCCAAGTACCGACAAAGTCGATAGATCCCCCGTTAGGCATCGTGTCATCCTCAGGGTAGATGTCGAAGAATCCAACCTCGGAAACCTTGCCTCCAGTGGGGTCTTCGGGCAGAGAAGAAACATCAAGAATACGAAGTCCGGCACCGTAATGGCTCTGGAAGGCAAAGCCGTCGACGACAAACTGGTTGTGGTCAATTCCGTAGGCTTCGCTGCGGTAGAAGCTGCAGAAAATGATGAGTTAGTGTCAAATCAAAAGGAGGACCAGACGGTGAAGAAAAGTCGACAGCGTACCCAGTTTGCTTGGGAGCCTCGAGGCTTTTGATGTCCCAGAAGTAGGTGATGGGGTAACCGGATGCAGCAGGCCCAGTGGCATCAACCTCATCGTACTCGTCATCGAGGACAAGGTACTCCTGCCACTCCGTGTTCGTAACCCAACCCTGGTGAGTATCTGCATTTGTAGTTGGTATTAAATTCGGACCGTTGCGCAAATGGCTTCCATGACTTACAGCTAGCACCCTCGTAGGAGGTACGGGAAATGATGTTGGTCTCGTTCTTGTTTGTAACATCGTAAATTGTTAAGGTGTCTTCGTTGTAGCCGTAGCAGATGTCACGACCGAAGTACTTCTCATCAGGGCCACGGTAAACCAGACACTGAGCATCATGGACGTACCCATCGCCGGCGGCACAGCCGGGGGAGGTAGGCTCGGAGGGGTCGCTGAGGTCGATAAAGATCAGGCCAGAGCGGCAGGCACTTGTGCGAGGCTGAGCGCCGACAGCAACAGCGTACTGCTTCTCCTCGTTGATGACAATGTTGTGGGTGGAACCCGCAGGCAAACCGTTCCACCAACCTGTTAAATCGCCTTGGTTGCTGAAAGTGACAGGGTTTGCGGGGTCAATATCCAACAACTATCATTACAAGTTAACATCACTCAAGCGGGAAAAAACGATTTATGACTCAACTGACCTTGGTCAGGTCAAAAATCTGAACGCCATGGCGAGAGGCCTCACTACCGACAACGATGTAGTTTTTGTACCCACGGAGCTCTCGCCAGATAGACTGGCTAGAGTACTGAGGAAGACGACCAAGATAGACAAGCTTGCCCTCAGATGTGATCTCGGCAAAGGCAGCTCCGTCAGCCTGAGCGATGATGGCAAACTCGCGACCATCGGGGCTGGTCCATCCCCAAGACGAGGATCCCTGGCCGGCTTTTGAGCCCAGGTCGGCGTGGCTCTTGAAGTCGTAGAAGTCGATCTTGTTGCACCTGAACGTGTTATTGGCGTCTCCTGGCACAACCTCCGCAACACCGTTGACACAAGAGACGGGGCCCTCCTCGGCGAGACGGCTTCTATAGACGGCAGAATCCATCTCTCCGTTCTCGATCTGGCGATCCCATGATGCCTGTGAACCGAAGTCAGCAAGGATGTTGTGGATTCCATATTAGACGGCTGCATACCTTCTTACGGGCCATTATGTCCTTGTGGATAACACCGCTGTCGTAGATCTCAGAGATGAGCTCACTAGGCGCCATCTCCTTGGCCGAGGCTCCGGAAAGAAGGGCCGAGACGGCCAGGGTTGCCAAGGTGGTAGCCTTCATCTTGTGTGGTTCGGTCGGGGATTCTAGGGGATTTTGAGGAATAGGAATTGATTGACGGGTGAACCACAATGAGATAACACAAAGAACAGGAGAGGTGAAGATTAAAAATGTCTATTCACTGCGCGCAACCAGATCTCTTATATCTCTTTACAGTCAGTTATGAGTAGGCGGTGGTATCCATAAGCTAACCCTTGGGCCTCGCTGTGTCCCCCACAGCTTTACACCTCAAAAGTATAATACTTTCCTTTCTTATTCTTCTTCTTGCTAGAAACAGAAGGTCGAAAAGAGACGAGTGGAAGGCCGGAGCCATGCTACGCAGTCAGTTCCCAACGTCACGATGCGGCGCACTACTACCCAAAGAAGCAGGTGTTTTTGGGACAAGGCCCGCTCTGTACTTGGGTAGGCGAATCACCGGCTCCAATGACCCAGCCCGGTAGTCCAACATGCTTCGACGCAAATTTACCTACATACCCGCCCGGGCTTGGCGACAAGCATAAGTGTACGGAAAGGCTCCCTAATCAAGAGGCTGCAATACGCTAAGCACATCGTATTGGGCAGCACCAATAGGTGTGCCAAGCGCGGCGGTGTAACACTCCGTCGTATCATCCGAGCATCGTCACTAGACGATGCCCAGTCACGTTGTCATTCTGAGCTTGTGTGCGAACTCACCTTCTCGAACGAATCGAATTGTGTAACATCGATAGATGGCGTCAAGAGATTACATTCGTGCAAGATACTGCAGCTGTTGAATCAACAAGCTGTTTTCCGCCCACCTGCATACTGATCAGCCAGACCCTTGCCAAAGTCATTCGTGGATTCAGCTGATTCCGCACCAATTCCATGTATGCTTGTAGAACCTTGGTGACCAAGCTTCTTGTTACGGAGACGTTCCGAACCAAGAGTCTTGGCCTATTAGAGATATCTTATCGTCACCATTGTAGTCCTCCGCGAGTCAAGAAACCACCGAACCAAATGCGCTTTCTTGTACAGTACAAGTCTCGTTTATGATTTACTATTCGTGACAAATACTGACTCGTGATACTTTTTACTTATTTCTTGGGTTAATTTGTTAATTCCGCTCCGATTTGTTTTCACCAAGACTAGTATTTTACAACCCCAGGTTATCTCGAAATGGCTACAATAAGTTCACAATATGGAGGTCAAAATGGAGGAAACATTGGGGACGGCAGACTAGTAGTCTTTGTAAAGTTACCCTGCCTGGACAATGACAGTAATGGCCATTGTGACAGGGCTGGCTGTTCGGACCCACCGCGACGAAAAAGCTGCCAGCGTGCCTGCTAAATAAGACCCGCCCATCTGGAGACCCGGAGGTGATCGAGTTCCTGATGCGGAAAACTTGCTCAACCTTAAGAAGACTTCATGTCAAGGTTGGAAAAATGGATGCTTTCGACCTCGCTATGCATTGGTCAGTTATTTGTGTACTGGATACCGTAGATATCCTCTAAAACTGTGGTTTTATGTAGTTGCGAAAATCTTAGACAGCCTACCAACAGTGACATCCAAGGGCTGTTCTAGACTAAGTGTTATATACCCAAAGATGACACAGCATGGATCTGATGTGATTTATAAATATTTTCATATTTGAAACTCCAATGAAGCTCTTCCTGTTTTTTCTATTTGTTGAGGTAATGCCCTCGCAACTACATGGAACTGGATTAGAGTACTTGGTGGCACATAGCTCTGCAGCATCCTACAGGTTCATTAGCTTTGGCTACGACTACTTCTCTTTCCTCAAACCTTCTATGCACTTCGTCTTTATTATATTTCATTCTAGATAATAGATTGTCTATGTTGTCTTTCTCTTGATCATTAGACATGACACCCGATCTTTTCTCAAGCTTCGATAAAGATGTGTATAGATGCAAGGTCAGATTCATATCGTCCTTTCATTGGAAATGTGGGTATATTTTACGCTATGTTCAGACTATAACGTGATTTGCATTAACGGGGGCCAGACTTCCCCAGTCTGGCTGTGGATGCATCGTGAGCTCAAGCCGAGGAGCGCCGCTGTCTTCTGGTATTGTCGGTAAATCACACACGGGTACTGCTCGTTCCCACACAGCTTCCCAGGAATTTCTCGCCTCAATTTCGTGGTGTTGCCACCGTGGTATCCTCTCTCTTTCAGATCCTTTTGTGGAGCTTTCAGCCTCTGCCACTAGCCATCCCTCTCTTCGACCGTCAATCGAGTTTGCTCTGGAGTTAAAGACACAATTTCCGACACATTGCACCGTCTCTGTTTCCAAGTCTTCCTCCGGGTTGATTGCTTTCATTTTTGGGCCACTGAGAGCTGCCGGCTCGGTGTCAAAATTCGTTTCGAGTTGTGGGCTGTTGGCGCCCACCGTTATAGGAGCCTCGGTAAGAGCAGATCTTGTTTGCTTCCCGGTCACCAGACTCCATAGATAAGATATACTCTGTGGATTTTGCTTCTTGTGCTTGGCCTCACGTACAGTCCTGGGCCTATTACCCGTAGGTTTCGGTCCGCTTTTTCGTATGCGTTCATAAAGGATGTTTATCGATGGCAAACATGCGCAAATCAAACCAATCACAAGTTCCAGTGCTCTAAGCTGATTGTTAACCCACAGGTAGCTTATACTCTGCGTGAAACAACAAACTTACGTTATGATGTCCAAGACGACAAAATCGGCAGTCACATCTTTGGACCCGAGGAATTGGACAACGAGGTACATGCGATAGATAGTAACGGCTGTGGCAATGCCGCCTGCACCGAGAAGCGTCAGGATCTTAACCTTCTTCCGCAAAGGCAAGCGCAGACCCCAAAGAAGCGGTATCGGAAGTACAACAATTATGACATCGGTGAGGATCGCGAGGCTCAAGTCGGCGATGAAGAGTTTCCGCTGATTGAGGCACTTCGGTTTCGGTACGCGAGGATCCCAGAATGCAGATATGGGCCAGCAAATGACCGTTTTCAATGTCTGTATGGGGACGTAGCTTATGAACAAGCCGATGATGAAGATCCGAATCCCGCGGGAGGTTCGCTCGTGGATCGCGAAGACTCGAGCCTCGAAGAGCAAAAGCGTGACCTTCGTGAAATATGCTGCCGGTATATAAATGATGGAACTCGCATATAGCCACTATCCGATGCTGCGTTAGCCAATTTTCATCGAGAACTTTGTGTGCAGAATACACACCCGCATCACCTCCTGATATGCCTCTTTCGTGATCTCCCAGGCATGGTACCCCTCGCCGTGATGCGCCATCACAAATACAATCGCAACGTAGAGTATAATGAGAATCTAGCAGTGTTAGTTTGTTACATACCATCCGCAAAGCCGGGCTTTTGAAAGACACTTACGTATGACATAGCACAAGTCCCTGTACCAAGTGTCAGCTTGACGTCGGTTATAATAGATGGCTTCTCTGTTGGGAATACGTACAGTCTTCTGGTAGAAGTGAGCCTGTCTGGAACAATTTCACATATGCTCTGATAGCAAAGAAAATTGTCGTGACTCCCATCATAATACTCATTGCGACGACGTTCAGCAACCACCCAGCATCTCGAGGATTCTCGAAATTGGGAATGACGCCCGGCGGGGGAGGAAACGCCCCAACCGGGCTTGTGGCATTGCTCATTGCTTCTCGGATCGCCCCGTACAAGCTATTATGAGCCGTATGACGAGACTCATCGCTTCACAGCCCAGCTTAATATGGCATAGTAAGCCGTGTTTTGAAGCTCCAAGTCGCGTTCCAACAATGATCCAAGCGTAAATGAGAGTCCCAAGCTGCTGATAAAACTTTAAGGATTCATGACGAAAGAGGCATCCTTCTCCAGCCCTGACTCGCCCGATCGGATCAGTTCAAAATAGAGTTTGTCGGGTCATCGGGTATTGGTGATATCAAAGCGTAAGCCGTTCTTGGCAAACTGTAAGGAATGATCTGCAGGAGGCAAAGCTCCCGCAAACTCAGGGCCTATGGTGGCTAGATGTGAGTCGCTGAAGAAGACCGAATATTGGTTGGGAGGAAATTCCGCGAAGGTCCTACTAGGAAAAAGCGCTGCACTAATACTAACAAGAAGATATGCGCATAAAGCAGTGGCTCAGAGGCGCTTCCTTCTTGGGTCTGATTAGGGTGACGCTCTGAGCTGCTACTAGATCACCGCGTCCTCACTCGGAGAAGGGGTTAAAAGAGTGGCTCGTGTGAGAATTATGCTTGAGCCAACTTGCGTGCAAACGATTTTGACAGAAAGATATCACGAACGCGAAAGGGAGTAATAATTTGAGGTAGCGCTCCCGTCGCCTATGTGCTTTTATTTGACTCGAGGCCAAAGCGTTCTAGAAGACACCCATATCCCTCATTCCACTCCTTTTGGCTGGTGCGATGGTCTTCGAAATAAGTAAGCTTTCGGCCATCATGTTCAACTGCTTTGGTGTCTGGTCGTTCCATTACGCTATCTACCATCGCTCGCCATATCATACCCATAACCACTTTTACCTTTTTTTGCTGTGGCTCATATGATGTGTGGCTTGCGGCGATTGTCCAACTCCTACACACGTACCATTTGTGCTCCCTCGCCGCGGCCGCCTTATTGCTTTGAGCGTCCGAGTCGACTTTTGGGGTCTCTCAATTTGCAGCAGCCAAGTAAATAGCGGAAATGCCAAAGAAGAAGAAAAAATAAAGAGACACCAGGCTAGCGCTTAACAGGTGGGTGAGCCTCGATTGACTTTCGTGTTAACCACCAACCAAATCGGAGTTTTCGTGGCCGGGGGAAGTCAGAGTGCATTTCGGTTATCATCAACAAAAAGACTTCATCGTTTGAATTCGGGTGATGCAAAGTTACGAGAGTAGGACCGTGCATTTCATAGGTAGTTGAAAGCTACTAGGACCCCGGTTCCAGGGAAGTGGAACGTGACTATATTCGTTTATTAGCAATTGTTTCGTCATTTTCAGGGTCAAGGAATCCAAAATACAGGACTTTTTTTGTTAAACAACACGATAAATTCGACTGGAAACGAGCACTTTGTTGGGTAATTGTTAAAGAAAAACTATTAGAACTACTTTACCCCCCCCCCCTCCAGATGATGCAGAACAATTCTAACGTTCTCTCCGGGTGTAACGTTTTCCTTGACAGGCTGTCACCTTGTTGAGGACCGAACTTTCTCTGCAGGTTATAACCAATCGGAACCACATTTTGACACCCTGGGAAACGTTCGGCGAAAGTGAAGCCAATCTGGGCGCTACGTTATACTGGTGGCGAAAGTCAACGAATGTTGTTGTGGGTGCATGGTTGAACATGAACACGTATGCATAGTAAGTGCGACTTCATAGATGAGAGGACTGTTAAATTTGAGACTTGTTAGGTAGCAGTTTACTAAACACGATATTCTCTTAACATAGGACGTGCTTTCATAGGCCGTAAATAGCACATTTTGAAAAAAGTATCCGAGCATCTATCATCTGGCTCGTGAAGGTGGTGTCCAACGTGGGGGAACCATATCCAAACACAAGCTGGAATAGCTAGGTAATAATGTGTGTTGCTGATTGGCGACCTTGGTTTCGTTGGTCCTGCATAGTACGCGGTCTATTTATCTGCGTCAGAGCTAGACTGGCAAAAGTGGAAATTTGTGAAACAGAATACTTATTACTGCCCTGCTAAGTTACGATAGTCTACAGTCGAAAGCTGGGACGTATGCTATTTAGTTTGAGGTGATGGCTGAAAGGACGTGTATCATAATATATAAATTATGTTTTAGTCGCAAGTTAAGAGTCTTAAGAGCCTAAACATACTTCGCAGTGTGCTGACTTAATACGTGTAACTCCTATGTTATACTGAATCTTCTAGTCAATGCTGCCTTCAAACGTGGAAGGGGGCGTTGAGGCAGAGAGTTTCTAGTCTGGAACTATGAGTTGATCGTTGAAGATTCTACAGTTTTATGACCTCACCGCCATTAAGCAAAGTTTACTGCATCACCACTTAGCTACCGCTGTTTGCTAGTATTATTGCTACCCAAAGACATGTGGTTTGTACTATAGACGCTGAGAAAAACTCCTGCTAAAGAATAAAAGCGATCGGAATCATTCATTCCACATTCGACAAGGTACAACCCAGCACCACGCACTAAACAAAGACATACAGATACGGTAACTCTCGAGTTGCATGCTTTGAAGTTGCTATCCCTGGACATAGTTTGTTAGCTAATAAGAATTGAGGCCGAAGGAATTCCCTAGAGGTAGGGAAAACTTTAAACCTAATTCTCATGAAGTTAAAAGAAAAACATTCATGTTCATCATCCTCTGTCAATTCAGCAGAAAGGGTGCTGTAAGTTGTATATAGTGCAATGTTGACCATCGCAGATAATTATCAGAGTTATTAGATTAACCCCAATGACTCATTGCAAGCAAACCCTCGGCTAATTAGGCCAAGGTTCCGCCAAGGATTTGCGGCAATAAGTTAGTTATTTAACCAACCAACCCACGATAGTTATCCTTCTTCTTCACGCAAAATAGAGATCAACAGTTACCCCTAATTTTTTTAATTGCCACCGATACGTACGGTTAACCGTATCACCATATCCTTGGTGCATCCAACAGCATAGCTGTACAAACATCAATATCTCATGTGTACATCTGCAGGGATTAGTGTATTATATATATATAGATATTTACACAAAGAAATTTATAGTTGAAACGGTGATGTTTAGTGGTTACTGTTCATCTTGTTGAATTTAAAGGTTTAACTTATATAGAAATTAATGTTTAGCAGGCTTTTATTTGGATTCTAAGTATAATATGGATCTATCTATCTCCTAGTAATTAAAGAATTTTAGTTTCAACGTCCGCTTTCTAACCATCAAGTGGAAAGTGTTATGATACATTGCTGTTGGTCTCGGTCTTATTTTTCTAGATGCGTCGAGAAGGCTTCGCCTAAATGATAATGTAGTAAAGAGCGTACACAAGATAAGACACATATGCTGATAACAGATACGGAATCACTTTTCTTTTTACTTCTACAACTTTCAATGTTATCAATCTTTCTATGGATAGCCTTAGTTTTGGTGTCTTTAGGTAAGACTAGGCTAGAGATAACCGTATTCTCTATTAGATAGTTTAGCTGCATTAGAGAGCACAATGAGCCATGTCGTTGTTGAAGATCTGAATAGAACCTGAGAATAGTAAAGAGGCTTATGGGTTGTTATTATTTTACAATAAGGGTATTGCTACTGCGGTAATGAACTTTACCCTATGGGCTTACAATAACCGGCATATATTAACTTAGTGCTCTTTAAGCAGTGAGCTCGATATTCAATATCAGTAGTTGGGCGCTCTTACTAGTCGAAGGGGAATCTAGTTACACGTATTCGCCGAGTTAGTCTGTGAAAACCTAAATCGTCACATTAATACTAAGACAGACGTGTGCTTACAACAATTAGTCTCGTTAATACTAACTAGAGCTTGAGAGCATAAATCCGAACTTTTCCATCTTATGGTTGCTGTCAACGTTCAGACTTTTCCAAGAACGACAACTTTCGGTGACCTTACCAATATCATACTACTATCCTACTAAAAGTTATGAAATATGTTAAAGATAATAATTCTGATTGACTGCGCTAGCAAGACATTGAAACGTACTTAAAGCGGTAGATTAGCGAAGCCCGGGCTTCAGGCAGTGCATAAATCCTGCTGGTGGCAAAGAATATGCCCTATCCTTACCAGCCCAGCACGGCGACTTACGGGAATATCTCTACGAATGGGCTCAGTGTACAAGGAGTAGGAAGATGTCCGGAAGCCGTCAAGACCGGGCACATATGATTGTGGTCCTGGACAATATAATATGTGACTGTGACGGTCGATAGTTCGTTCCGATGCTGGTAATTGAATAGGTTTCCTTAGAGAGTAGTCATTTCCAGCGATGAGGTGGCAAACCAAGCGAGAGCGATATCAAGGCTGAGGAGTACAAATAGACGCATGATTGGAGAGATGAAGTGATTGCCACTATGTATCAGGCTTGGTATTATACATAGAGCCTGAGGTAAATTCGGAGTGACTCCAGCAGTGACGAGTATACTTATGATGGAAGAGATATCTTTTTTCCCCCCCATAGGAGCGGTTCACCCACGTGGTGTGCCGTAAATGCGCACTCAATACTCTGTCCACCACACTCAACAATGGATTCGAGCAAGCATAGCTTACACGGTGGGCAGAGATTCGGTTAATCTCGTTCGCTTTGCCGACATCAGTAATTTTACCTGATTCACCGACACCTTCCCAGCTATTGTATACTCTATATAATTTGACCTCCATAGTTCTAACTTGGTGATGGCTGGTTGTGTTAAAGGTGGATCCGAACCGCGTCACAACAATCACGGACTTAACGGAATTACGGAATTATGTCATCACAATTCGGCTCAACGGCCAAGGCCATTTTCATCACATTCTTCTCCCGTCATCATTCGGAACCCCTTCCATAACCGATAACCCACTGAAATTCCTCTCGGACTTGAGGAATTATCTTCACTTCCGTGCCTGCACTGCTGTGCCTCTGATCTTGGCCTTGGTCGCATTAGCGGGTCTCACGTCTCGGGGTTAATGCTGGAATGCAGTCCAACGGCAGCAAGTTCGGCGGCAAGATTCCCAAAGCCTGCGAGCCATGCCGCCGTCGCAAAGTGAAGTGCTCTGGGCACAAACCCTGTCGCCAATGCGAGAACAAGCCATCAGACTGCGTCTATCGGCTAAAACCGCGCGTGCGGTTGTCGACAAAGCGAGCCGCTGCGGCGGCTATCAATGCCGAGACAACCCATGGCGCGTCGACGCCGGGTTCTGAGCACAGTCGCCCAGACGAAGTCGGCTCTCATCGATCAGTAGAGGAACACCAACAGCAAGTCGCGCAGACGGAAGTCTACCACAGCGTTGCCGCCGCCCATCATGCTCCAAAATCTACCGATAGCACACAGCTCTTCTACGGACCTTCGTCAAACTCCGCCTTTCTGCAGCAGATTCATCGGGGTCTTCTGTCCGGACAATATGGTCAAAGCCTCGCCCGAGATGTTCAAGAGGGAGGGCCGGGGTTAGATATGTTTATGCAACGCAACATATTTTTCGGCATGCCGTTGAAGATTAACGTTGAGCCGGTGCAGCCTACAGCGTGTCCGATCTCACCAGCACAGGCAGAAGAGTTCGTTGCACACTTCAAGCACACTCATCTCTCAACTTTACCCTTCTTCACCCCTTGCGAGATGGATGAAATGATTCCAGCTTTGTTCTCCAATGTTGCAGAGTCAGTCATCCAACCGCAAAAGAAAACTGTACTTTTTGCGGCTCTCGCATTAGGAGCCCTGGGCACCGCGCAAACAGACGCAGCAGAATTACTATTCGTCCACGCCAAGAAGGAAGCCGTCATCTACGAGGATTCTGTCACACTGCCAATGATACAATTCTCAATACTCACGGCGTATTATCAGCTGAACATGGGACGGCCGAACTCTGCATATCTACACAACGGCGTTGCATGTCGGAAAGCCCTGGCCATGGGTTTGCACGCAGGGACTACAAGCGCCATCTCCCGGAAAGAGGAAGTTCAGGGAAGGCTTGTGACCCTTTGGTGTCTTTACTTCCTTGAGATGTAAGCTACCACATCTGATATATCACTCCATCTCTCTTTGCTAGCATAGGCTGACACAAGAACGTACCAGTTGGCTTAGCTTGGTGGTTGGACGACGAAGTATGATACAAAAGTCGGATTTTGACAGCTGTCCGTATCCAGACGGCCAGCCCACCATGATAGCTCTTTGCCAGTTTGCTAGCGTTATCGAAGAAACCGTTGAATCGATATATAATCGGAGGACTGACTCACTCCGTCAGCTCTATGGGAAAGCAGAGAGATTGCATGGTCAACTCCGCCAATACGGTGACGAGTGGGGACTAGGCTCCGCGGCGTCTTTCCAGCGGAAGGATGCGTGGAACGCCGAAACCAGTCTGCTTTTGCATAACAGTAAGTACATCTGGAACCAAGGCCAGTCTTTGGGCCACGTCAGATGTTAATGTGCTCCAGTTTATTTCCATGTTGTTCTCCTGATATATCGGCCGTTCTTGATTGCAGAAGCTGCACTCTTGTCCGGTGAGGGATCAAGCGGAATGGGAGACATCTGGCTTAGACAGGCCTGTCGACATGCCACAGATGCTGCACAGGATGCTCTCGCTTTTACAAGCAACATGCTTCGGGGCCCAGAAGAGTGCAAGGTAGGATTCCCCACTCTGATCGATACTGCAGTGTAACTAATGCTAGCCAGCAGACACGTCGGTACCTTGCATTCTTCATCGAGTCTTCCTGCGCAGTTCTTTTGTATGATAGTCTGCGCCATCCAGCAAAGCACCCTCACAACCTCGAATTCATCCAGATGGCCATCTCTTGCCTGCACTCTCTTATCGGAGACGAGCCGGTCACCAACGCCATCAACTCCATCAAGCGTATCGTATGGGCAGTCGAGCAGTCCATCAATGCGTCAAAATCAACTGGCGCCTTTCCAGATGTCACAGCCGCCGAGTCTTCGCCAGTGTGGTCCGACAGCCGCTTTCCGACCAACATCCAGTTTCCGTCGCTCGAGGAGAACAGGACCACCACCACAACCTCCGACGACCTCATTTTCTTTAGCAATAGGGGGTATCGTCAGCCTGAAGCCCTGACGGATTATGCCATACCCATGACCGGCACGGGCCCGGTATTAAATCCGTTTTCCGATTTGAATTTCGACGTCCTAACGACGGATTTATTCAACTTCTTTCCTGTTGATACAAACGCTGGCCCATGTGCGCATAAATGACGAAATCTATATAGATATATCACACCAACTAAGAGCAATCAAGCTCATTCTCATCCGTCGTGGATTCGCCGAGTGCAATTGGATTTGCAACCCTGTCCCCATCAACGTCGCGAGGTCTAGTTTCGATATTATGATTATGGTCGAGAACAAGGCAATCAACCAATCAGCAGCTAAGCCAGCGGCCCGTCCGGGTGTCCCTGATGTGGAGTCGCAATTGTGAACACATCAAAATCCGGGGGAACGCACGTTGTCCCGGGGTCTCGACATTCCCTCGGGAATCCTTCAGACGGCGTCATACTCATCCGACAGTGACCATCATTACATCCCTCGTGGCTGAGTTCGCCCCGGCTCAACGGGCAACCGCCCTTTTCTTTTTTAAGCACGTATCTATCGACCTATCGAGACACACGGAGATCGTATGATAGCCCTTCTTGCGTATAACTGTCGCAGATAGTGACATGCCGCCACGGATGCGACCGCGCTGCCCGGGACCATGCGGCATAGGGAGCCGACAGAGAAACGCGTCAGAAACTTCTCTCCCGAAGACCGAGCGAGGCATCGCATCCTCGAGAGAGGCCGCCGTGAAGCTTGCTAGGAGAGCTTGGTAGTACGAAAATGTTGCGTTTCCGTACTTGGCTCAAACGGTAGTATGCTGACGATCCAACTCTTCAGGAACTCGCTCGTCGTCTTCCAATTAGTGCAGGCACTGACCCCAAGCATCTTCCAAAGCATGTCGTAGATGAGAGCATAGCTTGTTGTGAGCTGCTGGAGAGTTGATGCGTCGACACTCTACGTGACATTTGGTCCTAGAACGCGATGAGTTGCTAGCTGGGGTCAGCACATGGAGGCGGGTCGCCGGTACCAGTTCATGACAGCCACAGTTTGCTTCTAGTCTTGATGGTCTGGTTCAAGCTGAGAAGCGGTCTCAGCAACGTGCGTTACCTGTTCGTCTGGGTGAGACCAGAAGGCATTCGTCTCAAAAGGGACCTTCTGACTATCGCAACTATGCCACGACAACACCAGATAAGATCAACGTGAAGAATTATCGTGTTCCCCTGGTATTGCCCGCGAAGCCGACTCATGATCTGCACGTCCCTTCGGGTTTGGTCAGTCTCCTCCTGGACACATCCTGGTCTGGCACCACTCAGGTACCGCCAGCAGCATTTCCCATCGAACCTCATATGGGAATATCAGTCCAAGCCAAATCAGATGCGGTACCATATTTTCTACCAATACCTGCATCCAACACGGACGGCTGTTGGACCTATGCGGACATCGGTCTGCATCGCCAAATGCCGCGTCCGAATATGGGCTCGATAGACTTTGCTCTTCCTGATACCGGGCCGTCTGCCGCAGTCGTACCAAATTCACCTAGCTATCTATTTGGAACAAATCTGAGCCCAGGTGCACCGCTTCAGCAACCTCAGAAACGGGCGTCTTGGCCTGTTCGTCGAGGACGGTGTGCGATATGGTAGCCGAGTGACAACCCATCTCCCTAGCTGCAGTGGTCTCGTTGACAGAGATGAAACTGGGGGTGTTTACTTAGTAGTGGCTCCCGGGGGGGGCCTTCACATCTGTCATGGACATAGCTGAAGTTGTTCACGAAAGGCTTCTCCTTTCCTGGTTCCTTGTACAGCCGCTTGTACGACTCAATGGTTTGGACAATTGCTGCCAACGTTGATATGAAGGATGCTACGTAGCGCCAGAGCCCTCTGCGTTGGGCCACTAGGCGCGCGGCTCATCATGAGCTCGCATGTTTTCTTTTTAATCAGCGTGTGACCTTAGGAAAGTCGGGAGTTGATCCCACAGTGGCGGTACGGGCTGATACAACACATAATAATACCAGCTTGGCTAAACGCAATCGCTCGGGGAAGACTGCGCGTCGAATCGACCGAGCAATTAGTGATATCAACAGTATTGAGCAGTCGTTATGAAGTCATTGTGGCCAGTGTGCAAGCCGTACCTTTCGGTGCCATGAGGTCAAAGCAATGCGTCAGCAGCTGGTCGCGTCTGTCAAATCACCCCGCCCAGCTGTCCAAGCCAACATCCCCCACCACTCGGCAGAAGGCGGCACCGACAGAAGCCGAGAACGGCAAACAGCGTCAACGAAACCCAAACCGTGGCGACAAGCTTCCCGTCGCACAATCAATCCCCCCTCTGTCTCAATCTGCGAGCTGTCCTCGGCGTCTCCTCCAACTCCTCCAAAGTGCCTCTGCTTCTCTCGAACCGACAGTTCGCCAAAGAGTACTCTTTCCCCCACCGAAACACACCAACGCATACGAACCGACCGAGCCGGCTCCCCTCCTCCCCCTCCGCCACGATGGAAGACGTCCCGCTCGAGCACGGCTCGCCGGCGCACCTTCTCCCACCGAGCTGGAAGACCCAGGTCACGGCCTGGCTGGCCGAGGACACGCCCACGTTCGACTACGGCGGCTTCGTCGTCGGCAACGACGCGCGCACAGCGACGCTCTGGGGCAAGTCGGGCGGCATCATCGCGGGCCGGCCGTTCGTCGACGAGGTCTTTGCGCAGTGCGGCTGCGCCGTCGAGTGGCACGTCAAGGAGGGCTCGCACGTCGAGCTGCGCGGCCACGGCGCCTCTCCCAAGGGCAAGATGCGCGTCGCGACCGTCACCGGCCCCGCGCGCGGGATCCTGCTGGGCGAGCGGGTGGCGCTCAACACCCTGGCGCGGTGCTCTGGCGTGGCGAGCATGACGCGGGGCATGCTGGTGAACCTCCGCGCCGCCGGCTACGCCGGCGTCCTCGCCGGCACGCGCAAGACGACGCCCGGGTTCCGCCTGGTGGAGAAGTACGGCATGCTCGTCGGCGGCGCCGACGCCCACAGGATGGACCTGAGCTCCATGATCATGCTCAAGGACAACCACGTCTGGAGCAAGGGGAGCATCACCAACGCCGTCAAGGCGGCCAAGAGCGTCGGCGGCTTCAGCCTCAAGGTCGAGGTCGAGGTGCAGACCGAGGACGAGGCGGACGAGGCCATCGCCGCCGGCGCCGACGTCGTCATGCTGGACAACTTCACCGGCGAGGGCGTCAAGGTCGCCGCCAAGAGCCTCAAGACTAAGTGGGCGGGCAAGAAGCACTTCCTGGTCGAGGTCTCGGGCGGGCTGACGCTGGAAAATGTGGAGGACTACGTATGCAATGGTGAGTCTCCCTGGGGTTCGGTTTGGCCGAGCTGCGTCGGGTTCGGGCCGCTGACAGGAGAACAGATGTGGACATTCTTTCAACGAGCGCCATCCACCAGGGCGTGCCGCACGTCGATTTCTCGCTCAAGGTCGAGCACTAGCCTAGCGGTTGTAATCGATTTGTGAAGCCAACTTCCCGTCCTTCGTGATTTCAATGAGACAGGCACGCACCCCCTGACTTTTGTCTCTGTGGCATGCTCATTGGGCAGAAAACCAAGTGTCTTTCCTCTGCTATCATGGTACCCAAGCCAAGCCAATGACCCAATGACCCGAGGTGCATGTTCGCAAAGACCCTGACATTTTGACTCCTCCTCTCATTTTCTCTCTGCCCCCCCCCCCCTCTCTCAGTAGTAACGGCAAAACATGAGGGCCATTGTTCAACTATATGTCTTCCCGTTCTGACTCCCATGTCTGACGTTCACTGCGACATGAATATTACAATTGCGGAGTAGTCTATACGGATACTACTCAGCTATAGTACCATTCTTTAGCCAAATACTACAGAGGCCATGCCGCGGCTTCCATGAAAAGCCCACGATACCTTCCAACTAGGGTAGCTTCAAGTCGCCCTCAAAGATGGTTCACCTCCAACTCTGACCGTCCGTCCTGCGTCTCATCCCACGCCACCCTCACTCTATGACTTCTCGTCCGCCTGGAGCAGCTCCTTGGCCATGTCCCTCAGCTTGAACTTCATAATCTTCCCGCTCGGCGTCTTGGGGTACTCGTCCACCCAGAAGACATGCTTCGGCACCATGTGGCTCGACAGGTGCTCCCGCACCCACCGCCTCACGCCCTCCTTCGTGATCCCCTCCTTCTCCCCCGCGGACCCCTCGCCGTCCACGACCCAGCCTTTCTGAGGAACCACGAAGGCGGCCACGCTCTCCCCGAGCTTCTCGTCCGGCACGCCCACCACGGCAGCCTCCTTCACCCCGTCCATCTGGAAGAGGCAGTTCTCTACCTCGAGCGGGTGGATGTTCTCGCCCGCGCGGATGATGAGGTCCTTGATCCGTCCCGTGATCTGGACGTACCCCTCGTCATCCATGAGCGCCTCATCGCCCGAGTACATCCACACCCGCCCGTCCGACTCCTCCCGCCGGACCTCCCGGGTCTTCTCCTCGTCGCCCCAGTACCCCTTCATCACGAGGTACCCCGCCGCCGCCAGCTCCCCGCGCTCCCCGCGCGGCACGATCCGCCCCCTGTCTAGCGGGTCGACGATCTTGACGGCCGTGTGCGGCATCGCGCGCCCGACGCTCCCCGTCCGCTTCCCGAACGCGTCGTTGGGAGCCGTCATGCAGCTCACGGGGCTCGTCTCTGTCATGCCGTAGCAGATTACCAGGTCCCGCAGGCCCAGCGTCTCGTACAGCCTCCGCATGAGGCTCTCCGGCACAGAGCTCCCCGCGGCGATGCCTTTCGTTAGCCCCCGTGGCATGTCCTCAGGCCTTGCCGCACTCCCCGCCGCCAGCGCTTCCATCACCGCCACGAACATGGTCGCCACGCCGTACAGCCCCGTGGCGTCGTAGTCGGCGACCATCTTCACCGTCGCCGCCGGGTCGAACGCTGGGCTCGGGAACAGGATCGCCGCCCCCGAGGTCGCCGTCGCCATGTACCCCAGCACGCACCCAAAGCAGTGGAACAGCGGCGGCGGCACGACGATCCTGTCCCGCGGCACGAGCCCCATCCTCTGCGCGATCAGGTGGCCGTTGTTCAGGATGCCGGTGTGCGTCAGCATCGCCGCCTTGGGGTGGGACGTCGTTCCCGAAGTGAACTGGATGTTAATCGTCTCCCCGGGGTCCAGCGGCGCGTCCGGCACGATGGGCCCGTCGAACCCGTCCAGCAGTACCTCGTACGGCGTCAGCGCCCTGAATGCGGGAAAGTCCACCAGCGGGTGCGAGGCCGCGTTGTCCAGCACGATAACGGTTTTCAAGCTCGGCACCTGCTCACTCTCGACCTTGCCCTTGTCCAGGTCTGGCACTAGCGTCCGCAAAAGGTCGAGGTTGCTCCGTCCACGGCACGGCTTGTACGGCAGGTCCGTGACCTTTCCGATCACGAGCACTTCGACGCTCAGGTGCCGAAGCGCCGCGCCAACCTGTTTCGCGTTGAACCCCGGGTTCAGCGGGACCAGCACGGCGCCGAGCTTGAAGGCGGCGTAGGTTAGGGCGGCGAACTCGGCGCCGTTGCCAAGGGAGACGGCGAGGCGGTCACCCTTGCGGATGCCGAGAGTGCGGAGAGACGAGGCGAGGGTGTTGGAGAGGGCGTCGAGGGAGGCGTATGTCAGCACAGTGGTCGAGGCGGGCGGCAGCGGGGTTGACGTGGAGGCTGGCGATGAGGTGAGGGCGGTGGAGGCGCGCGCGATGACGGCAGGGAGGTCACCATGAAGGGATACAACTTGAGAAAAGTGTTCGGGGATGGTTTGTGTGAGAAGCGGTGGCTGGAGAGTGTCAGCGTGTCCTGGCCCGTGCCGTCTCTGTGAGACAGAGTGGAATCATGCCGCCTGTGAGAACTCCCATGGCAAAATCTACAGAGCTCTCACTTGAGTCTGGCTTCATGTTCTCTCACAAACTCATCACCAGCAGAGAAGTAACATACCTCACTTGGGCCCTGGCTAAAACTAAGCCCTTGGTAGCTGGAAGCGAGCGTTCTCCGCTGTGATGCCGTACTAGTACCTCTCCAGCACGTTGCCTTGAGCAAACTCCTCCACGCCACGAGGCCAGTCGCCAGGCGTTTGCAGACCATTGAAGGCATCGTCGTTCACCGGTGCTCAACCTCGGCTTTGGGCGTGGAGATTTGCAATGTGAACCAGGCTGGTAACGTGGAACTTGAGATTCGATGTGGGCGTGTGGCTTTTAGTCTCTATGACGTTATCATGTCGAGCCTCTCGATATATCAACTTCAGCTTGGGGATTCTTCGCACAATGAGCCGTCACAATCCCCGATCTTCCTCACCTGTTAGACAAGAGGGGGCGGGTAACTTTGGCCCTCAAAGCACCGACCGGTATTCCCGGGCAGCGGCCGCGTCTGGTCGCTTCCCCCCCGAACCTGGTTGGGGTTACATGTCTTGGCAGAAGGAGGGGAAAGGGAGCTCCCCTCCCACACCTACCCCCCTAACCTTACAGCAGCCAAGGTGCCAAAATGCGGAGAACCCATGCGGGGTCACACCTACCGCCAAACAGGGAGTTCCCCTTAAAAAGGGGCGGCGGGTAAGAAACGCTGGGGAAGTGTGACGCGCGGCGATACACTCGTCCAGGTTTCGAAGACATGGGACGCATTCGCATTCTAGGTATCATGTCAAAGCTCTATACCCAGGTCGGGAAAGGTCGGGAACGGTGCAAGCGCAACGCAATGCTTGTTTAAAGCCCAAGGTTCTGTTGGAAATCATCTTGACTCGCACGGGCCGAATCAACTACAACGCCGAGGTACTGCCAACTCGTGTCCCGAATTTTGCCAACTATGAACTTTCAGAATCGCTTCATTGCTTCTAAACTGCTTTGGGGTATATGTATCACCATGCTGGCGGCAACTGCAGTTGATAAGTATTCCACCTCTCGCGTCACCTAGACTCCAAGCTCCTTCTAGACCATAACGTGGCCCGTTCACTCAATTCCAATCCTCTTTCCGTGAGGGGCTCTCCTGGTCTTCTTTACCTGAATGCCAAAAACAAATTTGAAATAGAGAAATGTAACGAGACTCTATGTGCCGAAAAGCTCCATGCTCTTCCTGTTTCTCTAGGGTATGTATGCAGTTTGTATGTGATTCGTCCCATTCCCGCCAAATAAAGACGACTCGGCGAGTCGAAACGGGGTTTCTGAAACATGCCCAATCGGTGGCATGTAGTTGACGCCGTTCGAGATGCAAATATTCTAAAAAAAGACACGTGCCGAATGAGGTTGTATCGTCACTGTCGTACGTACGTCGGTGAGGCGTCTATGACTCCTCGGTCTGCTCGCCAATATGGCGGAGCTCTTCGGGCTTCCAGGTACCTGGCAGTCGTTAGTCAAAGTTACAGACAGTCGCCTAGGTTTCTCAAAGCTCACCCTCAAAGTCGTGTTTAACAAAGGCCATAGGATCGTCGTAGTCCTTGGCACCCATTTGTTGGACTCCAGGGCTGAAGCTGGTGATAGGAAGCACCACAACGTCCCCCACTTTCTTGGACGTCTCCATACCCGTAAAGTTCTTCCAATCTATGGGGCCCTTGGAGTTCTTCATGTCAAAGTATCGTGGGTCGTTGAAGTAGTCGAAAATCGCATCCGTCCAGATGGCAGGGCCAGTGAGCTCGACGACGTTCTTATCGATAATGTTGTTCAATTGGCCCGCCTTCTTCCGCTTCAGAGTCTCCTCGGTGATGCGGACCACGATCTCACGCAGGACAGGGTGGCCAGGCTTGGACTGGATAGTCCATTGGCAAAACTGGATGCGGCGACTGTACCAATCCTTCCAGTCGGGACGATCAGGGTCTGCCTCAATGCCAATGACGAGACCCACGCTCTCTCGCGGAATGCGCTCAGGAATCCATTCGAGAGCGGAGCGGATGGCGTAAGTATCAATGTCGGAGTAGATGCCGCCGCGCGCGAGCAGGATCAGGTATCGGAAGAAGTCGGCCTTGAGGACGGGTAGTGGGAGGGCGTCGTAGGCATTGAGGACCTCGGGAACGGACGCGTAAAAGAGGCGGAGCAGGTTGACCGCGACCTTGTCGGTGATGACTTCGTGAACGAAACCAGGGTGCTGCTCGGACCAGCTAGCCTCCTGTTCGCGAAATTTGAACTCCTCGTCGGCGGGCGTCCACTTCCAAGTCTGCCAAATGTAGGCCGGGAAGCGCGTCTCGGGGTCGTAGGGGTATTGGTACGCCAGCTTGTCGTACAGTGACATCTTGGACATGTCCATCATGGGTTTCTGTGCGGCGACTTTGGGCGCTGAGTGCTTAATCTCGTTGTCGGTCGAGGCAGGAGTACTTGATGATTTTTTGGAGCCTGCCGTATCATGGTTGGAGGCAGCGACGACTGGTTTCGCAACGGCGGACGACGTGTCGTGTGAGGAGGATATTAGGTAGAAGACAACTAGGATAAATGCGGCCACCGCGATGGCTCTCCGGGGAGTGAGCATCGTAAGCTGCGTGAACAGAATGCGGATTTGTGATGGTTCGATGGTCGCCTAGATAGTCATTGAGAATCGAATCTTCTATTGGTCGGGTCGTGTAACGAATGCGCCGGCGGTTCTCGAGTGATGGAAAAGTTCAAGGTGTCGAGTTGAGTCCAGCCAGGCGGCAAGGCGCAGACTACGGCTAGGACTCGCTGATTGCTGCCAAATCAATATAGATCATGTCAGTTTGACGGTGGTTAGGACACAGAGGTGGTCGATTGGCAGTGAATTTGGACGCAATGCAAAAAGGATCGTAGGCGGGCAGAGCTGGCAGATAAATGAAGGTATTGGTGTTCGGGTCTGCACCGGGGAGAGAACTTGCGAAAGGGGGAGGGAGCTTGTCAAGGCCTTGGTTATGGAGGGATGAGCTAGTAGCGAATAGAGCGGGCGTGGGGTCTGGGGACGTAATGGCAGACGAGTAACGCACCTCGGCGAATGTTGAGCCCGTTGAACTATTGGTGTTAAATTAGGAGAGGTAAGGATTTGAGGAACGATTTGAGTTGCCAGGGGATTGCGAGCGCGAGATCAAAGCGATGGAAGATAAGGGGGGGGTGGGGAAAACGAGGTTTGGGCAGAGACAGGAGCTGCTGACTGTTTTCTGTCGCCTGTCAGTCAAAGTTGAGGGATGAACAGTTGGCGTGAAGTGCTGGCGTGGATTTTGCTTCTCTTGTAGGCTGAATGGATGATAGGCCGTCTTCTTGTTCCCTTGCTTTTTATTGATATATTATTTTTGAACCTCCGAAGGGAGGGCGGGTGTTCGGCGAAGGCGATGGGGCCTGTCTGTCGTTGCTGCGGCTGCGGCTCGACACCATGCCACGACTGTGGGCTGTGGAGTTCACGTATTCAACAACCATGTATCGTAAGCAGTAAGCAGGCTGTGTGGGTCTGCTGTATATGGTAGGTCCTAGTTAAAGACGAAAAAGTGCACTGACTACCGTATCCTTAGAATGAGTGGTGAAGAATCAATACTAAATGGCGAGAGTTGGGAAGCGAGGGAGGAGCGAAAAGGGCACCTCCCTCGATGGACAAATCGCCATCCCAAAAGTTGCTATCGAGTGGCTCCTCCATTTTTGCCCCTTTTCCTGCATGTCTCTGTCCGTACCTAGTGTGTACCTACGGATACGTATCTGTTGATACCACAGTCAGAGGTGGGGGAACCTTGGTGTCTACCTATCTACACAGTCCCTTGGTACGCGCGGCGTATGCACGTACGTACCTCTATCGCGGCGACAAGGAACCTCGTACGTCCCAACCAAACCTCTTTCGAATCTTGACAATCGTGGGACTCTGGGACGCCGGGATTCCGGGACGACGTGTCTGGCTCGCATCACGTTTGGAACCACACTACTGCACTAGGTGCTTCCGGTCTCCCGCGCCATCGTCGATGCCAACCCAATCGCGAGTCGGCCGAACAAACACACAGGGGGCAGCAAGGCGTCGACACTTGGCAATCGAGCTGGAAACATGCTACAGCAGTTGCCAAGATACGTGATGGACGGCAAGACAAGACAGATAAGTGAGACAAGGTGCGCGCAGACTCATGCTCATTACATCCATCCTACAGTCATTTTACATACTATCAAATTAGGCAGTAGGCACTGAGTCGAGAAGTATGGTTCTTCTTCGGAGCATTGCAGTTGATGTCTACCTAACACCTAAGTAGGCATGCTCGGAAGAAGCGGCCGAACGGGAGGGAGGATCAAGGCCCAGAACGCATATTCGTTGCGGGCCGACGCAGGAAAAGGTTCCATCCTCCTCCCTTGGGTGGTCACTGGTCGAATCCCCACGTCGTGTCGTCTCGCCCCAGTCTCGTATCGTGTCAAATACGCCGCTAGTCCTCAGGGTTTTACTCATTCAGATAGGCCCAAACTCTGTCTTTTCTAGTAGTAAGGTGTCCCGTACTCCCGGCACCGGGTATACATAGTAGATACCAGTACCCGTATGCTTCTCGTCATCGCCACTCACATGCGATGCTTTCGACCCCCCGTACACATGGCATTCCAACACGAGTGCCAAAGCGGCCCGCCAAAACTCTATCCAACAGCTAGCCAGAATATTAGGAATTGCAAAAATTCAAGATGGCAAACCACTGAGCCGCCGGCCTCTGCAGTGGCCGTGCCGCTCTGTTAATGCGATGCCAATGCAGGGAGAGAGGAGACAGTTGCATGCATGCATGCATGCATGCGAACTATTCGTACACGACCTGAACTAGGCACCTCGCTGGAATACTGGGCTTCAGCAAGCTTTTGGCGATTGGCATTGTGGGGATTCGCACCCGTCCCAATCGGCGCATATTCGTCTGACAAACTGGAGAAGCGGGCACTGCGAGGAGATTTGATTGCTTAATGCGGACGTATGTCGTTCAAGGAACAGAATCATACTCTGTGGAAATCCGTGGTGATGGATCAAGATGCAGACCGAACTCGATGGGAATCCCCCGAGCCATCACGACATCAGATTAATTGGCGCGTTTCAGAAGGGGCGCCCTGAATGGGGGTTCTTACCTAAAATAGTTATTTTTCTGCAGGTCGGTCTCCACTTCCACCTCACGATAGAAGGTACCTAGATACCTCAGTTACCTAGGTTAGCACCGCAGGGAGGATGCTCCTTCTTCCACTGGTTGAGGCATCCAGAAAACTGTCAAGCCCTGCCTGCCGTGGTTTCCATCTCTACCGTCACTCTGCGGAAGGCTTCACGTCTCCATTTCTCCATATCCTCCTTGCCTTCCACGAATGGGAATGGCCATCTTCGGGTGCTGCTTTCCCCGCCGTGCTGCTTGATTCAATTCCCAGCCAACGACACGGCCTTGGTGTCTGTGGAACACAATGATAAAGGGTCACTCTTGGGGCGCCTCAAAGGCAGAGGTGTATTTGTCTCGCGTTTACGGAGTACTCGGCAACGATTTCATCTGGAAGGTTGGGTAGATTGCCAACAATTTTTTGGTACTAGTGACTCTAGGCCTTCTACTAGGTAGACCCATCTTGACGTCGTCAGTAGCAGGGTGAGCACACATATATCGTAACTCTGATACGCTTGATTATGGCTCATTTTTGGTTATCCTTCCCTTTGCCCCCTCTTGGTCTTGATCTTTTCGTCTCACTTTTGTCCTATGTTCTTCTTCTTGTTTCTTGTCTTCTTTACTGCCGTCTTGACACCGTCGCATAACTTTAACCCCCCGTCTTGATGCAGTTTCAACTTGTAATTATGTATCTAGGTTGGTCCACTAGGACTTCCCATAGGGACGCGCCGTCTAAACCAAGACGCAGCAGCTTGCAGGCAAAGCCACTTCCTCATTTGCCCGTCCTTATCGAACCAACAGATTTTCCCCATTTATTATATCCCTACAAATGTGCCCAGAAACAAGTATCGACGCCGACTTCAATCCGAACCTCCGTCCTCGTTTCGCCAAGGCTGTGGACATGAGACGCAGCCTTGTAGAGAAGTCTTCGGGCCAAATGGTGTCAGCCCTGCGTATGTACTCGCGTTTGGGGCTGAGCTTTCCCTCCACCCGTTAGTCGTCTGATGTCTAAAGGTCTAGACCACCTGCTGGGCCCGCCCACCTCCTGAGAGTTGTAATGCCACGCTTTCCATACACCACTGCTCTACCTACCTACCTATTGCGGGATGACCTGACCCGATCTCCAGACTATCTCCAAGCTACGAAAGGTCTGCTCTCCGCCGTTTTTGCCGTCCTTCAACCTCTGACATTAACCACCTGGACAGTCAACGAACGAATCCAAGCCGACTCGTCAGTGACGACAACACCTGCTGGGCCGTAGCATTGCGCATCCGTCAAACCACTTGGCTCTTGGTCAAGATGATCCCTTCGACGAAAGGCGCATCAGGCTCAACCGGCTATGAGGTCACCGAAGTTTATTCGCTGCGCTACCGACGATGAAGCACGCCCCCCCCCCCCCCCTACCAATGCTCGTTTCCTCGATGATCAGCAGCCGCAACTTGATCGATGCCTTGGCCGGTTCCATGCTACAGTACGTGAGGACCACCCAGAAGCCCATACTCGTCTGCGTCCCTGGTGTTACTCTTAAACACACTGAAGGTGAAAGTCATGCAAGAAGCCGAACCTTTGTTGGCCGTGCATGTACTTCATCAAGCGGCTCATCTCGGCCTCGGTTGCCGCGGGCCTATCTGGTGCACATCAATCAGTTCTATGGTGGCAGAACTTGTATCTGGTGGTCACACCACTGTTGAGCCGTTCTGAGAATTTCTTGGATCTCAGGTGCCGAAATGTGTTACTTGCGGAAGACATTCCGCCTGACCAGCCGACTAAGCACCATGGCGTTCGTTCTGCATCGTTTCGGGCCCTGGCTGGGCACGAACCTTGCGGTGCTCGCCTGTAAGCCCGGCAGAGTGAGATTGCGTGCAACGCCAGCGGATCCGTTCCATGACCTCACTGATAAGCAGGCAAACTTACAATTTGTCTATCGACTAGGATCAGATGAAGCGGCTGTCATTGGAAAAGAGCTTAATCTTATCGGAATCACTCTTGGGTAGATCAATCTTAATCTCTGGAGATCTAACGCACGGGCTCCAATACCAGACCTTAATCCCCAATCGAATATCCCGGCATGGACCTTCATCACACGTATGCTCGACAGAACTGGAACCAAAGTTTTTTTGTTCGGCCAAAATCGATTTGCAAAAGCTTGCGCTCCCTCCAAGCCAGCGGGCAACCCCATCGTGCGCCGAGCCTGCGGGGAGACAGATGGCCGACTGGGCGCCGATAGTGGCCGCGGCCAGTAGTGGTCTTGGACCGCATGGACTTGCCGGATGAGGCAGTAGATCATCCCGATTCCCAGGGGGGGCGGCGAGATCTCCAATTATTCGGAGAGAAAACAGTACGAGTGATGACCGTTGGATTGGATAGTGTTGTGTGTACCCCTCCATTTGGGTTCGATTTCTTAGTTAACCTCTACCCCGCCGTTGCGAGACGATGGCCATGTGAAGTGGCAGTCCGTCAGGGGAATATCTACATTCACTGCCGAGTCTGATTTGAACAGCGCAACAAGTTGCACGTATGTAATCACCTGTCGCGGCATTTGTCAACTAGTATCGAATCCGTAACTGAATCATCGGCTCGTCCCATTGGACTGACTACTGCAGCATCCCCCGCGTTGTATCTCAGTCACCGTTAGAAGGTAGATAAGAAGGATAACGACCGCCGGTGTCTCCGTCTGGCTCCTTACACTTGATCACATCGGTTCGTGAACAAGATTTTGTCGATGCAAAATGGCTCCTCACCCTTTGACGGCTTTGTCCAAGGATGAGTTCATTGGAGCGCGGGACATTGTGACCCGCCTCTATGCCTCAGATTACTCTCTTTTCTTCCGCGCCATCTTCCTGCAGGAACCCAAAAAAGCCGAGTTGGTACCATTCCTCCAAGCAGAGCATGCTGGTGTCGTCACGGACGAGACGCCCCGGCCCCCACGCCGGGCGAGGCTTCAATACGATATCATCAGGCCTGGTAGTATACCCGAGTACACCCAGTCCGTTGTGGACTTGGAGTCGAAGAAGGAAGTCGAGAGGACTGTTGCGAAGCCACGCAGTCAGACCGCCTACCTACCGTGAGTCGTGGCCTCCAACTCGTCTGGCCGTATTTTGAACTGATTCAACAAAGTGACGAATTCGCGCTTTTCCAAGACAGCTGCATGGCGTCCCAGCTCTTTAAAGATGCCATGGCCGAGTTCTCGCTCCCAGAGAACTTCGCCGTCACAATAGACCCTTGGCCGTACGGAGGTCCTGACGAAGGCGAGGAGGACATTCCCCGCTACATGCAAGGCCTTGTCTTTGCGCGGGACGTCTCCAAAGGCAATCTCGATTCGAACCACTACGGCTACCCGATCCCCATTATCCCCGTCATGAATTTCATCACCAAGGAGATCGTCCGCGTCGACCGCCTCGCCACGGGCGGCGCAGACGACGGCCTTGACCCCCGCCCTCCATCATCCAAACCGAAGCCCCTCTTCACCAACACCCAGTCTCTCTCTGCCGAATACGTTCCCGAGCTCCTCGACATCCCGCAGCGCACGGATCTGAAACCCATCAACATCACCCAGCCCGAGGGCGCCTCCTTCAGGATACACGCCGACAACCTCGTCGAGTGGCAAAAGTGGCGGTTCCGCCTCGGCTTCACCCCGCGCGAGGGCGCCGTCCTCCATGACCTCTGCTACGACGGCCGCCCCGTGCTCTACCGCTTGAGCTACAGCGAACTGACGGTGCCGTACGGCGACCCGCGCCCGCCGTTCCAGCGCAAGCAGGCCTTCGACCTGGGTGACGGCGGGTTCGGGCGGGTCGCCAACAACCTCGAGCTCGGGTGCGACTGCCTTGGCGCAATCCACTACCTCGACGCGCTGCTGGCGGATACGGACGGTAACCCGACGCTGGCCAACGCGGTGGTATGCCTCCACGAGCAGGACAACGGCATCGGGTGGAAGCACACCAACTTCCGGACGAATCGCGCCGTCGTCACCCGGCTACGCGAGTTCGTCGTGCAGTGCGTCGTCACGCTGGCCAACTACGAGTACGTGTTCGCGTACAAGCTCGACACGGCCGGCGGCATCACGCTCGAGACGCGGGCCACGGGCATCATGAGCGTTGTGGCCATAGACGAGGGCAAGACCGAGTCCCCGTACGGCGCCGTCGTGGCCCCCGGCGTGCTGGCGCAGAACCACCAGCACATCTTCGCAGTGAGGATCGACCCGGCCGTTGACTCGTACGGGGAGAGCGACACGCGGGTCGTGGTGGAGGAGAGCGTGCCGGTCCCGATGAACGCGGCGACGAACCCACATGGGAACTACTACGAGATCAGGAAGCGCGTGGTGGACAGGGCGGGTTGGATCGACGCGGAGCCGCGGCTGAACCGTGTGGTCAAGCTTGAGAACACGACCAAGAGGAACCCGGTGTCCGGGCGTAACGTCGGCTTCAAGCTCACGCCGTCGGCGTCCCAGCTGATATTGGCGGACGAGGAGAGCCAGGTGTCCAAGAGGGCCAAGTTCGCGAGGCACCACGTCTGGGTCACCGGGTACCGGGACGACGAGTTCTGGGCCGCGGGAGAGTACACGAACCAGAGCACAGAGGAGATTGGTGGCGTGTGGGATATGGTCGCCAGGGGAGATTGGTTCGTTGACGGCAATGGAGCAAGTCGCAGTGGGAACACAGGTTCAGGCGAAGGGAGGAAGAGCAGCCCCGTTATCTGGAGCGTCTTTGGGTTGACGCATAACCCGCGCGTTGAAGATTGGCCTGTGATGTGAGTCTTTCGGCATCCCGTTTCCTCCTTTTTCCCACCTGACTCTATCCTTCACCGACCTCAGCCCATTCTTCAGAGCGTTGACTAAGTTACTGACTCGGATTTCGAAACAAGGCCCGTCGAGATTCATCACATGAACATCCGTCCCGCCGACTTCTTCACCGCGAACCCGGCGCTCGACATGCCGGGCAGTAAGAACAAGGAGAGCGTCATCGTCCCGTGCTGCGAACAGCGGGATAGTTCAGAGAACGGCACGAACGGCACGAACGGCACGAACGGGCTCGAAAGGGGTTACCAAGGGGTCCAGAAAGCGGCATTGACGCATCTACAAGGCCCGGGACCAGATATCCCTGCTGAGAAGGCTGGAGCGCACGTTCGGGAGAGAGAGTAAAAACGTAATGATGAGAGGATATTTTTATATAATGTGGCTAAAACCAATTAATTATTGTTTGAATTTGATTGTGGCACTTGGCCGTTCCTTTCCATTATTTCTACGCCTAGAGAATAGGGGAACCACATGACGGACTTGCGGACGCGCGAATCTGGTTGTGGAGGTTGACAGAACCGCCATTCTGCACTCCCAATCCATCTTGAGAGAATACTGTAGGAGATCTACTCTTCTCCTAGGTAGGAAGTATGTGATCGTAGTTTAGTTCCACGCGCCTATCAATGGTACTGACTACCAGCTTTGCAGACGCCGTATTTCATGAATCTGGCTGTAACGTCAACCGTCTCGCTCTCACCAGAGGTACCGATCATGTCGTCACCTTCTAATTGCTTGGGGCTCATTCCTTTGTTTGGCTAATTAATTATATTCTAAGATAGGGACACTTGAACGGGGTTGCTTTTTCTGCCAAAGGCGGGGTGATTTGGTATGGTTAATAAATTCTGGGCCTCACGCCGTTGTCAACGACCGTGAGTCGTGGGGCCAGCTAAGTCGATCGTCAGAGCGGGAGCAACGAGCTTGAACACGGCCCGTCAGGATTGTTTAAAGTCGCTAGTGGTTGCGATAGTTATATCTAACGCCGTGGTATCCAATCTAATGGCAAGGACCGATCGCGTGGTTCATCTGCTTACATACAAGATCATACAATCCTCCAGTAAAATAGGCCCGGAGCATATGTTCCTCGGCCCTCTTGTGTTTGAAACCGGCGAGCCATGGCCATGAGCTCATTTTTACCGTATGTACATCTGTATTCTTCAACGAGCAGCTTGGCCACATGCATATCACCCTGCATATTTGCCTTCGTTGGTTGCTGTTGGCGCAGCTATAGATGGATTGAGAAAGAGGGGTTGATTGATCTGCCCCTCCACCCTAAAAGCACCTGATTTTCCTCCTTGTCGTAGGCTCTTGGATTCTCTGAAATTCAGAGGTTCAAAGTCACGTCCAAATTTGCTCATCAGTAAGCTGTAGTCATAGCCAGTACGCAAGATTAGCACCCTGACATTCTTATCGCCTACGACGAAGTAAACACTGCGCAGTAATAATGAGTGTTTGGTCGAAAGGAATACTAATCATACTACCAGGCGACTGATAGCGAGGCAGACCTTGAGGTGAGTGTGGGCTGTCATATGTTCAGTCCAGTCCAGCAGAAGGCCCCTGCGATTGACACATCGTCTACACCTAGAGCCTTCGTTCGAAAACTACCAGCGTCAAAATTTCTATTCTAGAGCACAGGATAGAAAACGGCAGGTCTTACCATAAGTATAACGATGGCAGTAAGATAATTCTCATCGTATGGGATCCCTTACTATAAAGAATTTCTAACAAGCCACTTCGGAATATGCCTGGCCCAACGATGAGAGAGAGAGAAGGAAAGACTAGGTATCACTTACTGCGACCTTGGTCAATGTGCTTATTGTGCTAACTGCAGCGTCAGATATGCAGCACGAGATCTGCATTGTCACGTTCCGCGACAGATCGGGACTCGCCCCACCCTGTAACAACGACGCCAAGGTCAATCGCGTCCTCGACATTGGTACCGAAAACAGTCTGTGGACCATTGACTACGCTGATCAGCATCCCGAAGCTGAGGTGAGTCCCCAAAGGAGGGCTTCACCTAGAGACCTATACGCGTGAGCATCTAATAATCGGAAAGTTCAAATAGGTGCTGGGTGTGGATCTGTCTCCAATTCGACCTCAACAGTATATGCTTTTAAAATTTCTTTATAGCCAAACAGTTAATACCCGTTCATATAATAACGGAGTGGTTTTAGTGTGCCGCTAAACGTTAAATTCGAAGTTGATGGCATCGAAGAAGACTGGCTCTAATTGCGACTGTTCGATTACATTCATCTTTGGTTCATGAATGGATCTCTTGCCAATTGGAAGAAGCTTGTCACTAAGGCCTACAAGTGAGTTGGTTCTTTGATACAAATGGGAGGATCTCGGGATCTTCTCCGAACAACAACCTCCTGTCCGAAAAAAAAGCTGACACGTTCATGAATTTAGTAACCTCACCCCTGGTGGCTATTTCAAGATACAGGATAACAATATCACCTTTGTGTCCGATGACGGCATACTGACTTCCGAGCACCCGCTGGCCGAGTTCGGTAGACTGATTCGGGAAGCTGTCGAGAAGCTTGGGCGCAGTTTTCTCCCTGACTCCGAGCTGAAACCCCTCTTGGTCGACGTTGGCTTCGAAGATGTGACCTTCGAGAAGTTCAAGTGGCCATCCAGCCCCTGGCCCAAAGATCCTCATCACAAGCGAATTGGAGAGTGAAACTTCCACAACTTTTTTTGATGCCACAGAGGCCTTTGCCATGGCGCCCCGGACCCGTGGCCACGGCTGGACCAAGGACGAGATGCAAGTCTTCACCATCAGTGTCCAAGAGGATATGAGGGACCCGCGGATCCACTCTTACATGCAGGTGTATATTTCGACTTGTTTCCAAGGTACAAAAGCCTCTTCCGTCTGTCTCTCATTAACTCATTTCTCTAGTTACGTCCTCACTGGTAGAAAGCCGTTGAAGCCAGGCACCGGCGCCGCCTCAAGAACCAGCTGAGGACGACAATGCACCAGCCACTCCAGCACTGATCTCAACTACATCTTAGTGAAAGGATATTCTTCCTCTTTGGATAGAAAGGCCTTGTGTCGTCAAGATACAAGCCGCTGAGAAAAACGATACGGAATTTCGTTGGAAGGCATACTACGCATCTCGTCTCATATTTTCAGTACTTGACTGCAGTCACAATACACTGATATCACTTAGCGTACGCTTCAACGATAGCCAATCGGCAATCGGCAACAGTTTTAATTGTCCTCCCAACATGTATATGGAAATGCTCCGCTTCCTACGATCCATGTACAACAGCAGAGGACCAGTGCTGGTATTTCTGCCTGCTGCGAAAAGAGTTGGAAACCACACTTGAGGAATTAAACCCTCCAGACCAACACAATGGGTTCACAGCCTTCTGTGTTGTTCCCTCTGAACACATCACCATGGCGAGCCACATTCAAAGGCGCCGACTCTCCCCTCAACCCTTCTCCCACCTCTCGGACAAGTGGGCATACTGGCACTATGCCGGCGTGTGCCGAGGGGTACGATGAATGTCGGAACTGAGTTTCGAGAACGTTGGCACGGTTCCTCCGGTCCCGCGCCCCCACTTCGCTGATCAGCCCCCGACTCTGACCGGATCCGTACGCTTCACAAACCATTGTGGCAACTCTGCTCTCAACCCCGGTCATACGCAGATAAACTCGATCTAAATCAAACTAGGCGTTTTCATCATCAACCCGGAATACTTTTGATTCATTTCTTAAATAAGCCCAACTCGGTAAGAAATCGAAAGACGAGATGTAAGTTTCTCTCGCCCACTTCGTTCCCACCCGGTTTCCTCTTTTCTTCTCGCAAAGTCAAATGTCATCTATGCCTGTGAGTGCCTGCCATCCAGGCGCGCACTATGCTCTAGCAAAGTACGTGAGTATGTGGCGCCGCAGTCTTTTCCCGACCACGACGACACGTTCTGTTAACTCCTCTTCCGTTCCCCTATACATCAACGGGTGGTATACACTGGACCTCTGCCCACCAAGAACGTTTCGTTGTTTCGCTGGGTGGCTTCCATTCGTCAGATTTAGTCAACCTGCTTCTCGCAGCCGATTCTACCAAGCAGCTCCTTGCGGTCGCTATGGCCCGGTAGGCTAACGCCCGACGCGCTCGCTTGCCTCTTGATACCCGTTCTCCGCTCCCAGCTCTTGAGGTCAATGTCCTCAACGCCAACCTCCTCCTCGAGTGCCTGGGCCTCCTCGTAGACGTAACCCTCCTCCTCCTCTTCGCATTCGCCTTCATCGTCACTGCGGGTGTCCTCGGCGTTTCCACCACGAAGGACCTTCATGACGACACGCAGAATCATAAAAAACCACCCAATGGTAATTACCTGCAAGACAAGTAGAGTGGAAAGGAACGACCAGCGGATAGTAGAGTTCCAGCAGACAATGCCGTTTGTCTTATAGAAAGGTTCTAGCATCCAGCCCTTGCTTTCAGGTATGGGCAGCGGTCCATTGAGGTTGGGGTGCTGGCCTGTGTAGCAGGAATCGGGGATCTCTTCGGGAATGTGGGTGTAAATGGACCAGCACACCATCATGTAGAAGACGTGACGGGCAAGCAGCCACGACAGAACGAAGGCGCCGAACATGAGATCGCAAAGCGTGTTGAGCCCAACGTACTTGAGGCACTTGGCGAGCTGCGAACGGTTAGCAGATAGAACAGGAAAGTCGGAATAACGTAACGCACGGGGAAGAATAGGTCGACGACATCCATGAGAACAAGGATTAGGTTTCCGACGCGAGTCTGGTGGTAGCTGTAGCAGGCGGAAATCAGGGTGCAAGTGATGATGTGGTGGGTGAACATCTGCCAGTGATCCTTGCGACGCTCCTCAATGTTGATAACGAGAATCTGCTGCAGCCAGAAAGCCCATTGCGCCAGGATGTAGAACTTGTTGAGGCCGGAAAGCTCGCGCTGGGGCCAATTCGTCCACAGCTCCCTGAGGTTCAGCCAGTAGGGAGATGTCTTGTAGATGTACTAAGCGGCCCGTCAGCGACTGTCGCGATAATGTTGTCTAGGTCGCCAATGCTAACTTACCATGCCCAAAGGCCAGAAAACCATGTAGTAAACCAACAGCCATGCCTGCTCACTGAAGCGAGTGAGGTCCTTTCGTTTCTTAATGCCCCATCCCTTGGCTAAGGGCGCCATCACGTATTCCATGGTCGCTGCGCGGAGGCCGGTAAACAGGACGATACAGAAGGCGAGGAGGCAGGAGTCGCCAAGGCCGGCACCATACAAGCCAGTTTGCTGGTTGTAGTATGACAGGGTGAAGAACTTGACCGTGTGAGGCTGCGCCTTCGGGATGAAGAAGTGGGCAAGGAAGAGGAGGGCAAGGAGATTGAAGGAGAGACCTGGGAACGGTGCATGTCAGCTTGGTTGAACGACGAGCAACGCTGCGAGGAGTGGAAGAGTAGGCAGGAAGCCCAGGAGACAACATACCGATTTGGTTCTCGACCATCCAACGGCTCAACATCTTCCAGGCGCTGTCGTCTGTCCTCCTAACCCTTCGGATAAGCACGACATTGACATTGTTGTGGCCTTGCTGGTAAAGGGGACCGTTCATAAGCTTCAGCTGCTTGGTGCTGGCGTTGCGTTGGATCTGTGGGATGGGGCTCAAGAGGGGCTTCTCAAATGTTGGCGACGAGGCCCCATTACTGGCGGTGCCGCTCATGTTGGGCGGCTGAGCTTCAATTGGAACTCAATTGAGGTACTGGGAAGGGCGCCGACTTGCGATCCAAGTGGCGAGGCAAAGCGCGATGCTTGGCGACGGCTAGGTCGTGGGTTGGCGTAGGGTTTCGCCGGGGCCAGTCGTGTCCCAAACCTTGTGTGGTGGGCGTGTCTGGAAAAGCGTGGTGACTGCGGACACTCGGTATCAAGACGGGCTTGGACGGGAGAGCGCGCAAGACGTAGACAGGTCTTGGTTCCGCAAAGCGCGAGAGGTCGTCACTGGCGCTTCTTGGTTCGTGGTCGAGGGGGGAGGGAGGGAGGGGAGAAACGAACGTGTTGGGTGGTTTTAGGGAGGTTGAAGATCTAGAGGACGGAGATGGAAGGGCGATGGGCACCGAGGACGGAACCGTGGACAATAGCGGTAGCAGGACTGGCTGGAGAGTTCAGAGGGACGGCGGTACTGCGGTACACACTGGAACCCCAAGGTAAAGCCCGACTTCAGGTTCTGCTCTGTTGGCCCCCCGGAAGCTGCTAGGATCAGGAGTGCAGCAGGTGCGCTCCGCGGTGTGTGGTGCGTGGTATGGTGTGGTGGGCTGCGGCGTTGCTTCCTTCTGGTCACTTCAACGTGGGTATCCGTACGGGTACGGATGAATACTCAGTGATGGTACCTGTGCGTGCTCAGGGTGGGCAGCATCTGAAGTGGAGAGAGCGGGACGGGGAGCGCTGGATGCCAGACTGAGGTGGGAGGGGAGGGCGAAAGTGCTCTGTAGTTTACACGTATTCGGAAACGAAGAGGAAAACGGAGAACAGCAACAGTTGGCTGGGGGAGGCCTTGGAAGTTCCAGGTACTTGTTTGATATCGCTGTCTTTAGCATTTGGAGGCTTTCTCCGTTATGGGGCTAAACCAGAAAGTAGCAGTAAATGGGACCGTATAAACAGAGGTGGCAAGTACCAGGTACCGAAGAAGCTCTCTCCTTTCCACGCAAAATTGAGAAAGTCCAGCTCATCGGGAAGAGAGAAGGAGAAGGAAAAAAAAGACACTCCACTTTTCCCTTGCCTTGCCCTTGTCCACGACCCCCCCGGGAGGAAGAAGTCAACCGGAGCAGTGCCAAGCTGCAGCCACTTGTCCAGGGGAAAGAGGGTACGAACAAAGACAGGAGGGGACAACCGATCTCAAGATTATACCTTCAACAGGCACCAGGGGCAGGCTGAGAAGACGTTAGCAGGCTCTTGAAAGCGGTCTGGCTCCCACTTGCCAGCCACTCCTAAAAGAGGCACTCCAAAGCTCATCGAAGGCGGTGAAGGACACTGCCGTTACGACTCTGTCTGTCTATGGAGGAAAGACAACGAGGAAAAAAATAGGGATGCTGGACATGGGAAAAGTGATGTGGAGGGGAGTGGGCAGGGGGTTCAGCCAATAGAAGCACTGGAATTCTTGATTCCCCTGATCAGCCGTCGTCAGTACGTACTATCAGCTCTGACTACCTAGGTACCTTAGGTACCTATGGCAGGATGAAGGCGCTCAAGGGGGTGGGAACCCTTATCCCATTCGGGGCTGGCTGCAGATGCAATTGGACAGAGCTTTAATTGTGAAAACCACTTGCGTACCTTCACTCTACGCTCCCTAGCAGAGACTGATGGAACCAACTACTCACGGACAGCGCCAGTGTCCATTCAACAATATTGATGCATGAAGTCCATCTGGACTGAAAACTCGATTGGGAGGTCGGCCAACCCAATTCCAAAATCGAGACTGCACAGGCGCGGGGATGGACTGAATTCAGATGGGCTGAAGATGCAGAAAGCGAGACGACAAAGAGAGAGAGAAGGAGAGGTCTATCCCTCTCTCGACAAGTTTCAACAGTGTTTGTTGTGTCACTATTCCAATTGGATGCCTCGGGTTCTTCGCCGCTCTTCTCATCTTTGTGAGGTTGGTTCCTTCGTCTCTGGATGGGCGCCGAGGATGGCAGTGGTGTAGGCAAGGTCGACTGTCAATCTTCATCTTGTGCCATCTTTAAAATGAGTGATTTGCCCACCCCAGCCTCTTATCGGCCGTTTGATATACATAGTACACTGTATAGTGCCCCTGTCAATCATGCCGTCAAGTTTTTATTTTATTTTTTGCTCCTTGTTTGCTGTATCTGCAGTGTGTTTTCACACTATCTTAGGTACTCCGACCTTCTTTTTCTCTCGCAGCTCTTAGACCTTTATCTTGTACCCCTATTTCTCGTCCACCTGTGCGACCAGTAAGAACAACAAATATCCCTTTTCGTCCAGTATCAACAAACGTATCCCCCTCCTTTGACACCGCCTTGTCCCTTGACGGACTCCCTAAGCCTAGACTAGAAAATCCGACCCGTACCTGACGGCGGCCAGGCCACCCCACACACCCTGAGCTCCCCTAACACAAACCCCCCATGATGGCGACATACGGCAGCCAATTGTCATCTCTCGCAACAAGAACGAGGCCGTCGCCAAGGTGTGGCCGCTTACCTCTCGTCCTGGACTCGAGTAACCCTGATTTATACTGCATGCATACATAAATCGTTGAATGTACGAATCCTTGAAGAAGCCTGGCTGCCCGCCAAAGACCCCGCGATCTCTGACAGGACGGTGCAGCCTCCTGTGCCACAGACCAAACGTATCGCATGTCAACAGACGAATACGGTCGGACTTTAACTTCGCGGGAAACGCTCGCTCTTACTTCCGTCCGTGGATGCATTGTCTACCCGTCGTTCCGTGCTGCCATCTAGAAAAATACAGCCCTGATATCTTGGTATCCAATATGTCAGTTTGACGCTCCGCGTTTCATCCCATCCACTCTCAAAGCGGTCTATTCTGATCGGGGCGTCGGCATCACCTTGTCGAGACCGCCACTTCCAGTGTGCTGTGTCTGTAGTGTAGCACGTGTGGGTACATTGCCGCGGTGATGGCGCAAGAGCTACAGAAAAGTTATCGGCATCAGACCACACATTTGTCTAGCGCATACTACGGGCAAACGATTCAGGGAGAGATCAACAAAGTACACTACGGATACCCTGGTGGCCCGTCATTAGTTATTTGCGCTTGCTGCCAAGTCCATTCAGGAACAATGGCCAAGTAGCCAGGAAGGTGCCGGCTTCAACATCCCGTTTTGACCCTATTTCTGTTTGGAGGATGAAACTCTGATCTGTGCATGAGATAGTCCTCTATAAGAGTCATATGTTAAAGCGAACAGAATCTGGAAGATGTCGCCCGTAGATTCTGTTCATAATCACATGACCCCACTTACGCCACACTTTACCCCAGACTTGAATGTGTCAGCCACATACATGTGCATTACCTATGGTTCCTAGGTAAGCAGTGACCTTCGCAGCAGCCGCCACCCCACATGATCCCGTCCTGACGACACCACTTACTCCGGCGCTTCCTTTCACTGTCCACAGGCATCCAACACTTTCCTAAGCGTTCGTCCCGAATCACCCGACGTTAGCATACAAAAAACAGTAGCTCGTCCACGACGACTGACAGAATCCTGCTCGTACCACGCGAACGATCGTCAACAACAGGCAAAAGCAACGATGGCTTCAACCGCAAAGTACGTCCCGGCGCCGACTCAGGACCCTGACGAACCTTCGCGCTACACGCAGGCACCCCCCGCCTACCAAGCCGAAGCCAGCGCCGCCTCCGACACGGATCGTCTCTTTGGCGGCGGTGTCCCTCGCCGCAGCGAGGACGACATCCCGGATGACTTCAAGGTGCGTCTCCTGCATTCCGATCGCCCACTTTGTTGCTTGCCCACCTCGTCGCAAGCTTGCGATGTTGAATACCATCACTAACCCTAGCTCTCACAGTACGGCGGCTCAGTAGCAGAGGCCACGATCGACATCCGCAACCAGTTCATCCGCAAGGTCTACGCGATCCTCACCGTCCAGCTACTTGTCACCGGCGGCGTCTCCACCATCAGCTTCTTCAACGATGGTTACAAGGCCTGGATCCAGGACCATCCGGGCTTGGTCTTCGGCTCCGTACGTTCATCCCAAACTCCGCTTTCCCAAATTGCAACCTCAACTTGACTGGACTGCAAACTGACTTAATCCCTCCGCAGCTTCTCGGTGCCATGGTCATGATGCTCCTCACCTTCTGGAAGCGCAAGTCGTACCCGACTAACCTCCTCTTCCTTTCGGCCTTCACACTCATGGAGGCCTATTCCATCTCCGTCATCGTCTCCTTCTACAAGGCCGGCATCGTCCTCAATGCCCTCTTCCTCACTGCAGGCATCTTCATCTTCCTTACCGCCTTCGCCTGCCAGACCAAGTATGACTTCACCTCCTGGATCCCTTACCTCGGCGGCGCCCTCTGGGCTCTTGTCATCTTCAGTTTCATGTACATGTTCTTCCCTAGCAGCTCCACCGGCGAGCTCATCTACGGTGGCATCGCCGCACTCATCTTCAGTGCCTACATTCTTGTCGACACCCAGCTCATCATGCGCCACCACCATGTCGAAGAGGAGATTGCGGCCTCTATCAGTCTGTACCTTGACATCATCAACCTGTTCTTGGCCATTCTGCGCATCCTGAACAGCCAAGAGAGCAACTAAACTGCCACTGGTTCTACTCCCTACGGATAACAAATTGTATCAAGTCTGCCAGCAGGTAGCTAGTGTGGTTTGACATGAGATTTTTTCAACGGAAATTGGCCAGGATACGTCGTGGTTGTTTTGTATGGAATAAAAACCTTGGGGGTATGAACCCAGATTGGGGGTTTCCGCCTTTATCCGTTGCCCTCCGTTTGTAGTGCAGTATCTCTTTATAGTAAACTTATTTAATCACATTTTTATTTGGTGTTTCATTACAGATTGGCATTTGTGATGGGAAAGCCTGTTGAATTGGAGAAGCAGTAAAGTAATTTGATATCAGCATTAGAAGTCCACTAGTAGAAAAGGAAATGAGGGTGGGGCGCGAGTGAAAGGGCTACAAAAGGCACAGCTGGAAAGATGCGGGGGGCGGGTTGGTAGGGATAAAAGAAACAGATCGATGAGCAGTTTGCGGTTCGCAAGTCTCATGCCCCTGGTATGCCCCTCGACCTCGCCCAGAAGCCTCTCGAACCACCTCCACAAGATCATAGACCGCCTCTTCCCACACCCTGCCAACCCGATGAGCCTCTCCCAGTCGTCGCAGTCGTAGACCTTTTTGGGGTTTTATCTTCGTGTCGAAAGAAACGAACTCGCATAGGGGAATAATGTTCTTTCTCTTTCAACACAGCACGGAAACCAACGCCAGTATAGAAAAAGACCAAGGTCGCATTTCCGGCGTAACCATGAGCGGGGGCGGCCAGAAATGTTGCGCTAGTTGGCTTCCTGGTCGCCGTTGGCCTCGGCGGGATTGCCGGCTGCTGCAGACTGTTCTCTCTGCATACGGGCCTCGATCTCGCGGAGTTGGGACTCGCGCGCCAAGAGCTCCTGGCGCTTCTCGTTGATCTCGCGCTGGACCTTGATCTCGATCTCGCGGAGCTTCTCCTCTTCTCGCCGCAGCTGTTCCTCCTTGAGGCGCACAGATTGCGAGGCGAGGTCCTCGGGGTTCATGGACGAGTCACTGTGATAATTGTCAGTACATGGTACGACCGGGAAGTAGGGGGGTTTGGGGAACATACACTCCAGCACCACCCTCGACGGACTTGCTGAGCTTCTCGGTACGGTAGTTCTCGTAGAGGAAGTCGTGGGTGATTTCCTTCAGATCAGCCAAGTGGCTGTGGAGGAGGGCAGAGCGAATGGCAAGGAAGTCGGAGTGGCGCGGGTTGTCAACTTCGACGACACCCCAGGGATACTGGCGGGCACGGACGGTGCGGCCACCGATCTCGACGCTCTCCTCGGAACCGACAATAGCAAACGGCATCAAGCCTCGCAGCTCGGCGTTTTCTTCGACGGTGTCCTCGTCGTCCTCCTCAATGTCGTAGGGGAAGTTGTAGACAGGAATGCGATAGTGCTCGATATCCTCCATCACAAGCTTCTTCGACTCAGCGAGCTCAGCCGGAGTCAGGGAGTCGGCGCGGCCAATAACTGGAATGACGTTGACACGGGGGGCAAGGCGCTTCATGAGCTCAATGTCCAGCTCGCGGAGACTCGAAGTGTGTTAGTAGCGGTTCAAGTTGGCTTGGATTGGACAGTGTGCTTACCCGTGACCCGTAGGTGTGATAAAGTAGAGCATGGCGTGAACACGGTTGTCTCTGAAACGCGGGTTACGCTTGATACGGGACTCCTCGGCGAGAATGTCGTCGTATTGTCTCTCGAGGTAACCGACAATCTCGGAGAAGCTGCACGCACGTGTCAGTACCGGTGAGTGTGTTGGGATTTTCGCGGGACGCCATACCTGGCTTCATTGTCGATTTGGTCACCGAAGCCGGGAGTGTCGACAATGGTCAGGGAAATACGGGTACCCTCCTCATCAAGCTCTAGCTCTGTAAGGCTGTCAACATTTTGCTTCGGTATCGAATGCTCTGGGGCAGTAGTCACGTACCGACAGTGACGGGCTTGATCTTGACACCGTCCTCAACAGAGGCGGCGGCAGCATCATCCGCATCCTTGTGGCCGAGGACACTCTTTCCGCAAAGAGTGTTGACGAAGGTAGTTCTTCCTGTAGGTGCGAGTGTCAGTCGACGGGACTCCGGGTTCGAGCAGACTAAGATTGTCGAGGTTGGGGGAGGCGTACCAGTGCCAGATGCTCCGCAGACCATCAAACAGAACTGGATTCCCTTCTTCACGTTCTTCTTTCTGCGCATCATCTTCTGCAAGTTCGAAAACAGTCAGCGATTGCATATCTCGGAGGATGCAGATGCATTGGAGCCATGTCTGCTACGTGGAGTCGGAGGGAGGAATTATTCATGGGGGCCGGAATAGTGCAATAGATGAATAGGGAGGCGGTGGCCAGACATACGGCGGTGATTGAAAGTAACTCCTAGTCTAGAATAGAGTCGGTAAAGGAGTCGTCGAACAAATCAACGACTGATGAAGAAAAAAGAAGAGTGATGATATCGTTCCAAGGGACAGCGAGCGGCGTGTTCGTGTCGTGGTTGAACGGAGCAAAAGGACTGTTGGATCCCAAATGTCGTTGTTCTGAAATGGGACCTGGGGGGGTCGGACGGGAAGTGCAGGTGCTCAAGGGGACGGGAGGGTCTTGACCGACAGGTGCTGGAAAATGCAATTTCACACAAAATGTTGCGGCAGGACGTCCCCAAGCAGTCCCCAGCCAATTGTTTGCTTGCTCCGGCGTGCCCAATTCAGGGGCCAGCGACTCTCCGGCCCACGCTCCTTTCCCCCCAAATTGGCACTAAGCCATTCTCGGAAAGATACAAACAGCGGGGTATCTTCGGGCATTATTGGCGGCGAGAGAGGAGAGAGGACGATAAGTCACGAGACTGGCACCTGGTCAGTGCTGAAGCTTCCCGGCGCCGGCACTGTTGGTCTGCAGTGGCATGTTGGGGCGCGCTACACCGTGCGTGGTGAAGGGCCCAAAACATGTATGTTTTGCGTCTTGCCGAGGACGGGTGGCTGACAGCTGGTCGTCCCTTATGTGACAGCTGTCCTGCCTAAACGCACCCAAACCTCAGTGAGTCTTCATCTCAACCACAGTAGGTACACAGGCAGACAGGCAAGCACGGTGCAACCTGCCTGTACCTCTTCTACCGTGAGTCGCTGGGCGGACGAAACGGGCGATACGTACCTCATTCCAACAACGTCCCAGGCTGAGTCTGCTGAGACATATTCTCGAGATCGATTTTGGCAAACATTCGCCTTGGTGCCCTTTTCCCTCTCTCCTTGCAAAACGTCGCTCGTTTGAGGCTTTTTGTACTAGCACTTTGGCCGTTTGTTTGGTTGCTATTGCTACTACGTACTCCATACGCACGCACACCTGCCAACGTCCACTGCTACCTACTTGACTCCGGCAGCTTCCTGACTCGGCCGTCCAGCTGACTCCAAAGCCGCGCACCCAATCGCTGCCATTGTTTAAGAGACCATCGTCGTCGAACACCGTCAGCTGGACGCCTCTCTCCCCAAAAGATGCATTTGTAAACGATGGTATCATAACGGACAACTTCAGAAATAGCAGAACATCGGCTTGGCCCGCCGGGCTTGCATTCTCATCGTGCTCATCCCTTGTTACAGAGAGACCCTCACAGACAGGCCGCGGCACCACCGACTCGCTACGGCGACTTACAGGCACAAGGCCATCTCCATCACAATGAATACCCGCCCGCCCATAGAAACGTCACCCTCTACTGTGGTCTTGTCCGCGTCGTTCAACAGTGATGCTAGCTGCTTCTCTGTTGGTCTCAACTCGGGGATATGCAGTGAGTCGTCGTTTGCTGCTCAAAGGGGGGAGGTGTCCCTAACAACACGCAGTCTTCCATACCAAATCGTGCCTCCTGAAGGCGTCCAGAGGTGTGTGCATATTGCTCTCATTATCAACACAAAGAGAAAACTAAAATTCTGAACCAGACTTCAATGCCGGTATCGGTCTTGTCGAGATGATGGGGACGACAAACTACCTCGCCCTCGTCGGTGGTGGCAGGCAACCCAAGTTCAGCACCAGCAAAGTATGCATCATATAATTTAACCTATTAGACTCATACTCACCCCATCTGCAGACCATCATCTGGGACGACATGAAAGGAAGAGTCGCAATAGAAATCGCCTCTCTGACTCCGGTGCGTGGCGTCCGCATCGGCCGCAACCGGATCGTCGTTGCGCTTCAGAACAGCGTCCGCGTCTACTCCTTTGCGAAGCCGCCCGACCTCCAGTCAGTGTATGAGACCACTGACAACCCACTCGGTCTTGTCGCCATGTCGGACAAGACGATTGCGTTCCCAGGCAGGACGGTAGGCCAGATCCAACTTGTCGACCTTGGTACTGGGAATGTCAGCATTATCCCGGCTCACTCATCTGCCCTCCGAGCCATACAAGTGAGCCCGGATGGCGAGCTGTTGGCTACAGCAAGTGAAATGGGCACTCTAATCAGAGTATTCACAACCAGCAACTGTGCCCGCTTGGCCGAGCTAAGACGCGGCGTCGATCCGGCGACCATCTTCTCTCTCGGCTTCAGCCCCGAAGGCACGAAGCTGGCTTGCACATCAGACAAGTCCACTCTGCACGTGTTCGACGTTCCACATCCCAAGAAGCCCGCGGTCGTGCCAGCTAGCCCAACATCATCGCAGATGGGGGGATCCGGCATCCTCGCGGGCCGACCAGCTGATGACGGCAAGGGGCGGTGGGGTTTCTTGGGGAAGATACCTCTGATGCCGCGCATGTTTTCGGACGTATACTCGTTTGCCTCTGCGCCATTCGAGGCTGGCGATGACCCCTTGATCGGCGGGCTGCCCCTGTCAGATCAGACGACGCTCGGAACGACAAGGCCTCAAAAGGGCGTTATCGGGTGGATCACTGAAGATAGTCTGGTTGTGATTGGCGCCGGACAGGACGCCAGGTGGGAGAAGTTTGTAATATCCAAAGGGCAAGACGGACGCCGATACGTTGTGAGAGAAGGTTGGAAGAGGTATTTGGGTGGCGCGTAATGAGCAACAACAGCTGCTTGTCAAACAGACTCTTGGGACTCGTGTAGTTATAGGTTCACGGTATGGCGTTACATTTGGAGTTGCCAACGGACCAGGCATTTAGGGGTATCAGCGATAGCATCGCTCATTTTATTAGGTATCATAACATCTTTGAGATCACGGCGACCGACTGCGGCTTCGCCTCCTGTATCGCCGCTCATCATCGCGATCTCTGTGCCGTCTATGGGTTCGTTCTGCCGACTCGTCAGGGTCACGATGACGGCGTTCCCGCCTCTTCTCGTCGTTCTCGCCCGTGTCCCTGTCTCGCCTTTCTCTGGAGCGTTCTTTACCCCCCCGGCCTCTGTCGTCCCTTTTGGCGTCTCTGTCCCGAGACTCATCCCGCCGTCCATGTCGTCGAGAGCTTCTGTCGTCGTCCCTGCGGTCCTTCTCGTCTGGCGTGTCGTCGCGACGTGACCTCCTGCTTCGGTGCCTGTCCTCGTCGTGACCAGCGTCCCTCATTTCCTCGTCACTTTCATGTCTCCGTGACCTATGCGACCGGTGCCGATGCTTGTGTCTCTTTTTCTTGTCCGACTTGTCGTCCCGTCGCCGCAGCGCCTCCTCGATCTCCTTCTTCTTCTCCTCAATCAAGAACCCCTTCATGGGGTCATCCTCGTCATGGTCCCTTATCAGAAGAGCAAGCTCTCTCTCTTCAGGAAGCATCGGCCGAGCATCTTGCTCCTCTTCCGAGTCTTCCTCGTCCGTCTTGTCCCCTCCTTCCAGCTTCGCGACCGTCGCCCAGTCCACCTTGCCCTCATCCGGGTCCTCGTTTTCATGGAACTTATAGCGCGCGTGATCCACACTGATGAGACGGTCCTTTATGGTCGCGCCGCCAAGGTTGTCAACCGCCAGGTCGGTACTGCGCTGGTCCTCGTACTTGAGCCAGCCGAAGCCCTTGGACTTGCCCGTCTCTTTGTCGCGCGCCAGCTTGAGCCAGACAGGCTCGCCGAATTGGGAAAAGACGGTGATCACATCGCCCTCGGACATCTCGTATGGAAGGCCGCCGAAGTATATGTAGGCAGTGTCGCGGTAGTCGACGTGCCAGGAGCCCTCGGGGGAGCTGTTCGGTTGTCAGTACAATGTTGCAGATGGACGAGGAGGGCGCACCGGCAGCTTACATTCCATTTTCGATCTCCTTCCTGTTCAGCTCCTGGATGGCGCGGATCTTATTCATTGCGGCGGTCTATATCAAGCCCCCCGTCTCCTCCTGGTGAGGAGAATTGCCGAAAGTCTTTTGGGGGGGGGGGGGGGGGGGGGGGGGAGGCTGGAGTAGAAGCTGCAGATCTGCAAGGCTGAAGAAGGTAAGCTTGCCAAAGCTTCACGAAAAAGGGCAACTAGATGGTCGCGTAGCACGGTTAGTGCGTCATCTGCCCCCCAATGCACCCCCTAAAAAACGACCCTTAAATTGGTGCTTCAGTAGCACACTGTGCTGCAATGGTAATGCAATGTCACTGCACCCACCACCCACCATCCAATGGCCGGGAAAACAGCCGGTCCGGAGCTTAAATTCCCCGACACTTGGGCGAAGGGGGCACGAGTGAAGAGGCATTGAGATTGTATGCTGGTCCCAGGACGGCACTACCATTCGTTCTGGGTGAAACCTCAATTTCTAGAGATATTGTCTTCGCCTGCCTTGCCCCGTATATCTCTTTCTATCTTCAAACCTTTTTGCCTGCGAATTACCGTAAGCCACCCCACCTCTCGTCTACACCGCGACTCGACGCGTCTATTTGTCTTCGCTTAAAGCTGTCCACTGTCAACCCACCCACCGCCCCCAACCAAGATACGATTCGGCACCCACCACCCGCCAGTCCCATATGCGTCCTCACCAAAGAGTTCAATCATGACGGCAAGCGCGAATCGGGTGTCCACGTACACCTCGGCTTCGGCAGGGTCGGACAGCCGCAATGAGGAGAAGAAGGACCTCTGGAGCTCCATGCTGGACAACGTCGCCAGCGGCAGACGGTTACCTGAGAAGAATATGATCGTGCTGGGAGGGTCTCCAGATTCGCAAAGGGAGTTTGTAGAGTCGCTATCCCATAGCAACGAAAAGCGAACTCTGGACCGCCATAGCTCTAAGACGCCCCCCATCGCCAACAGCTTCGCTCTCGGATACACCTACTACGACGTAATGGACGCCGACCAAGAAGGTCCGTGTGAATCGCTAGCTAGCCCGGTGACTGATACTGACTTGGCCAGACATACTGGCGCGAATCTCTCTTTACATGCTGTCGACACCAGCAGAATCTTTCCCGAAACTTATCCAACCCCTAATCACTCCCGAGTCGATACCGAACACCCTAATGGTCATACTCCTTGATTGGTCCACGCCGCATTTATGGATGCGTCAACTCAGAGAATGGATTCTGTTCATGCGCAGCATCCTCGAAAACTCCAGCCACGAGTGCCAAGCGACAATGGAGGAGGTGATGGTCAGCTGGCGGGACAGAGGCAGAGGCGGCGGCTCGACGAATCTAGATGGCACAGGAGCGGCTACAAGCGAAGGGGACGTCGCTCTCCCTCTTGGACCCGGTGAATGGGAAGAAGGTATTGGTCTGCCACTCTGCGTGGTTTGCCAGAATGTGAGAGAACATCTTGCCAATGACAGGTGTGCGTATGCTAAATCATCTTGTAGGCGGAGAAAATGGAGGCTTTCGAGAAGACCCAAGGGTGGAAGGAGGGTGATTTTGACCAGGTGCTGCAGTATCTCCGGACAGTGCTTCTGAGACGTACGTACGATCCCTGCTGTGGCTGTGGAGGAACACTAACATTGCTTTTTTCAGACGGCGCATCCCTGATCTATACCACCCCGAATGTCCCTTCATCCATAACCAGTTTGGTGCACTCGACTCTGGGTATTACTTCCCTGCTGAAACGCCAACCTCTGAAGCACAACGTGATAGACAGGGACAAGATTCTCGTCCCGCCAAACTGGGACTCTTGGGGCAAGATTCGCGTGCTGAGGGACGGCTTCGATGTCGAGACTACCAGCCAGGGCTGGTCGCATGACCTGCAATCAACTTTCCCTTCACCGGCCATGACCACCGAAGGGCTGAACATCCTCGCGAAGGCAAGGGCCGACGGCGACTACAACGGCGAGGTATGGTCCTCCGCGGTGGCGCCATACGAGGACTGGATCCGCGACCTCAGCAACGCCGGCAGCGCGATATCTTTCGCGGGCCGCGATGGAGACCCTTCGCAACTGGAGATGTCGTCAACAGACACGCAGGAGTTCTTGGGCTCCAGCCTTCAAGTTTTGGAAACCCACCGCAGCCGGAACGCCGAGGACAAGAAGTCCGACGCCTCAAAGTCGAGAGCGGGCCAGCGTGCTGACGAGTCGGATTCCAGTGCTTCGCGGCAGGGAACAGACGGCAAGATTAGCCAGCACATTGGACCTGTGCAGTTTAACATGGGAGGCATCCAGGTTGATGCCGACGACATGGTCCAGCGGCTTAAGGTAAGCTTGTTTTTTCTTCCCCTCTTTCCTTTGAAGAAACTCGGCATTATACTAAGACAAGACCAAAGGACCGCCAGGCATACAGTGCTGCTGCACAGGATCCCACCACGCCACCGGGTGACACCGCGGAGGAGAATCCCGATGAGATGGACAACGACAAGCTTCAGGCCTTCTTCAGCGGCTTGATGAACCGCAAACAACCCGCAAACGGTAGCCCTCGCGGCTGAGGGCGCTGGTCAGTCAGTCGTGGAAGAAAGGAGATGGAACACCTCCGCATCTGCTTGCCGGGCTGAGTACTTTTCTTCCGAGCCAGACTGAGCCAGAAGGCATAGCCGCTCATTCCTAGGGCACGTTCATTTTGGAAGAAGTAGAAGGAGAGTGTACCATATGTGGCAAAGTCTGGGCCGCGAAGGTTGCAGCGGCGAGAATCTTGGAAAACTTGCCGGGACGCTGGAGGGTTGGAAGGAGGAAGGCAAGTTACAAAGACGAGATATGTGGCGGTTGGGCGGGCTTCGTCATGTCGAGCAGTCAGTCAGCCCGTCAGTCGCTGTAGAATAGATACCCCGATTAAGACAAATGGTATGCGTTTGGTGTTGTCCTTTCAATCCAAGGTTTTTTTTTTTTTTTTTTGCGTCCATCTGTGTGCTACAAGTCACCGACTCAGCAACACTCACTTGCAGATGTGTACGGAATATTCGGCACTGCCGATCACCGCTCGCCCGAGTTCGACATCCGAAAGCCCCCCCCCCTGCCCACGTATAGTCCTCCTTCGGAGCCCTGGGCGAGGGACGGATGCTCAGATCTGGGGAGAGGCTTCACCAGCTCACTCAGCGTAGATGTAAGTCGCCTCCCCACTCCCCGTGGAAGCGGGTTGCGCCTTGGAAAGTCGATATCTTGAGTCCATCTGTCACGAGAGAGATCAGGCACGCATGAGCGGGCGGCGGGGTGTATCATTGGAGGGGGTGTACGGGGGCGCCTTCGACACGGATCCCCGTGGCATATATCAGTGTCCGTTGGTGTTGGTTGGTATTCCACCTAGATGATGGAATGCAAATCGGGCTTTCACCTCGAGACCGATGGTCCCCCGGGACGTCACAAGACACAAAGTACTGATATATATCCCCTGACGTATCTGTTGGGCGCCCGGGGATGTTGTTGCATCATTCGATCCGTGCTCTGGGAAGAGAAGGGGATGGCTAGATGCCGCCAAGAAAAAAAGTCCCGTTCGCCTGACGTCGAAGGCCTCTCGCCTGCACGGAGCTGCAACCTATTTGCCGACCCAACTCCGAGGCTGTAGACTGTCTCCGTCCGCCGCCGGGATGGATCGCGCTTACGATGGAGCCAAATGAATGGCTTCAGTCTCACACTGGAATCACCCTATACCGAGAGATCGAAACAGCAGACAGCACCAGCCTCGAGTTCGGTGAGAGGTAAGACATTGAGCTACGGCCTCACTTTATACCAAAAACGTGTCTAAAGATTGGGGGTACTCGCGCCACCATGAAACTCCGTCCAACCACATGACCTGCCTTGCATCTCCATCGAATTCCCATGCCGAGAACGTTTTTATTTTATGTTCATTTTTTTAAATACTTTCTCTTCGTTCGCCGTAGACACCGTCCACTGTCACGCCACATCTGCGGCCGTGATGGGCCTGTACACGCCGTTCTCGAGGCGATACGTGCCCGGCCTCTGCACCAGCTCTCTCAACGCGGGGCTCCGCTTTGCCAGCAGGTCGTCCTCGGCCTTGAGCAGGAGCACATTCCTTATACCACCGCTCGCCTCGAGACTCAGCTTCCGCAGCAGCTGCTGCGTCAGCTCGTCCTCGCCGCCGCCAGCGCCGCGCACGACGACCCACGTCGCGCCACCGAGACGGGCAGTGACTACGCCTGACAGCAGGCCCGGGAACAGCCAGGGGTACTGCAGGATCTCGGCCTCGAAGGCGTTGATGGACTCGCGCGCAAGGGCCGTGTAGGCCTCATCGCTGAGCATGATGCCGAGGCGGAAGAGGTTCGAGACGGAGACGGCATTGGTCGACGGGAGCGCCGTGTCCATGCCGTCCTTGAGGCGGAGGATGGTGTGCGGCGCATTCTCGGCCGTAATGTAGAATGCGCCACAGCTAGAGCGGGACGCGGGGGGCTCGAGGACCGAGGTGCCGACTGAAGGGCTGTCGTAAAAGGTGTCGATTTGGACCTCTGCGTCGGCGTCAGTCGGTTCAGGGGTTACCGAACAAGGAAACTTACTCTGCAGCTCATCGGCGAACTCTATCCACCTCTCATCCGCGGTCGCCTCGTAGAGGCCAATAAGACCCTCGATGAGGTAGGCGTAGTCTTCCGCCAGGCCCTTGGCTTCGCCGCGGCCTTCGTTCCATATCCTGTACAGGATCCTGTCCTTCTCATCCCACAGGTTGGCCCTAATGAACTCAGCGGCCCTGCCGGCGGATGCAATAGCCGCTTGACTCTTGGCCGCGTCAACGGTTGCCAAAGCCAGGCCAGCCCTCGTCAGGGCGGAAATCACCAGGCCGTTGCGTCCCGCCACAATCTTGGCGTCGACCTCGGGCCTCACGCGCTCCTTTTCTCTGTGCGCCTTGAGCTTTTGCTTTGCCGAGGAGATGACCCGCTTGATTTCGTCGACGGTGATGCCAGCCTGCCGTCCAATCTCCGACACGTCCTTAACGACGCGCAAGATGTTTTCGTTCATGAACTCGTCATTAGGGTCATGGTCGGGCTCGACGTTGCCGTGCTCGAGGACGTTCCAGTACGACGCGGCCAGCGCGGCCTCGTGGTCGTCTCCGATCACGGTGTCGAACTCCCTACGTGTCCACAGGTTGTAGGCCCCCTCTCGCATGTGCCTGTCCCCGCGCCGGTAGTATGAATCTGCAGCTTCGCTCGAGGCAAAACCGCCCTCGGGCAAACTAATCGGAGGGCTCGAAAGATAATCGACCAACTCCACCACGACGTCGTAGAACTCCGTGTCCTTCTCCCCGCCGGTTGCGATCAGCCATGCGTCCAGGTACAGGCCCAACAACAGGGCGTTGTGGGCAATGAGCTTCTCGAAGCGCGGAACGCTCCAGTCGGCCGTGACGGAGTACCGCGCAAACCCACAACCTCCAACGTGGTCGCGCAGACTGCTGTCGCGAATCTTGCGCAATGTGAAGAGGGCCATCTCGGTGGCGTGCGCACACTCGGACTCGCCCACCACATCTTGCACGGGCGCGAGGTATCGAGGCAGTCGCAAGAGGAAGGACAACTTCGGCGGGGTCGGGAACTTGGGGGCCAGGCCGAATCCGCCGTAGACCGGGTCGAACGTCCCGGCAATGTGCGTATAAGCCTCCTCCAGCAGGTCCAGATCCAGTTCGCTCGAGACCGCAGCGGGCGTCCTGCCCGTCCCGGGATGCTCCAACCCCGTCTCGGACCTACCTGTCGCGGTGATCTGGGAGCCAGCGACGCCCGGCTGCACCGTAGCCGTCCCCAGGGTCCCCTCGGCCGCGAAGTCGTGGAGCTTAACCACAACCTCCTTAGCCTCCTGTCTGCACCGGCCCTCCTGCTCCCTCCAGACCTTCTGCAGCTTGCGCAAGATGGCCAAGAAATCCAGGCGATCCTCGTCGTCGGAGCCGCCGTTGTTAGGGCCGGGAGCCGGGTAGTAGGTGCCGCCGAAGACGGGCTCGAGCTCGGAGGTCAGGAAGAGGTTCAAGGGCCAGCCGCCCGAGCCGCTCACTGCCTGCACGTAGTTCATATATATCGTGTCCAGCTCCGGGCGCTCCTCGCGGTCAATAATGACGGGGATGAAGGACTCGTTCAGGATCGCGGCGCATTCTCGGTGGGTGAAGCACTCGGTGGATGTGAGTCGCGAATCTGCGAAGGAGGTCAGGGCAATCGTCGGACGAGCGGTTTCCTGCCGGCTGGGGTCGCTTACAGTGGCAGGCCTTGAAGCCGATGTGCAGAAAGATCAGCTTGTTCTCCTTTCTTGCTCTCTCGATGGCCTCCTCGTCGAGCAGCTGCCAGGCGACACGGCTCTCGGCATGGCTCCGAACGTACGGACTCTTGCTCTGGGCAACGCGGTTCACCAATGGCGGCGCCGGCTCTGGTGCCGCTTGCTGGGCTATCAGCTGCGACGGCTGGAGATCGGCCTTCTCGGCCCGTGCCGCTTGCGACAGCTCAGAAGCAACCATGATGGGGAACGTTACTCCAAAGACTGCCGATGCTGTGGAATACTTGAAGCTAGCGGTAGTACGCTTACGGTGGTGGTGGTAGTGTTGTCGTCGTCGTCGTCGTCGTTATTGTTCCGGTGCACCTGGCAGTGGTCGCGAAGTCTCTCGACTTTAAAAGGGGATCACGGAATTGTTATGCAGGTATTGGCTAGCGGCGGAGAGGTTGAAGATGCTGCTCCTGGAGCGGGCCGAGTAAGAGACAGGGATCGGTCAAGCAGCCGAGGGTGTGTGTGTGTGTGTGTGTGTGTTGGTGTTTGAGTGGGTGGTGTATGGTGTATAGGTGAGTGAACGCAATGCGTGTCGTAGGAATACGCAGGTAGGTACGGATAGATAGGTAGGTAGATACCTAGGGTAGATTAGACGCGCACACGCACACGGCCGAGTCAAGTCATACAACGTGGCTTGTAAGGTGCGAGGTTTTCTACACGTATGATTCAAGAAGAGGGAAAAAAGAGGCTCTCCCCACGTTTTTGATTCTGCGGTGTGGCAGACAAAGGCGCCGGTGGAAACCAGCGACCCGTTAATTGTCTCGCAGCGGTTAAGTCGAAAATGCTCGAAAGGTCAGTTGGGGTCCCTTTTCGAGGGGTGAGACGTCACTGCTGCAAAGCGGCTGAGCCGTCATTCGGTATTTGGGATATGTCTGCCCCACCACCGAATGAGGGGTACGGTCAGTACTCCGTACCGTATCTCTGTTATCTCCTTGGTGGGTGAGTAGGCAGGTACCTAGGTGGGTAGGTAGGTACAGCCTAACAGGGTGGGTACCTGCGAGACGGGCAAGTCCACACCCACTAGATAAGTACCTGACTAGGCGGGTAAGTATCGACAGAGTTACCTGAGGTACCTATGGATAGGAGAATGAGCATCCACATTTGCCATATCTCGTCCCCCCCAAATGCCGTGTTTCGACGTACGCTTGTTGAAGAATCCCCCCCTCGACTTGGTCGTACATTGTACGCCCATGCGTGGGTAAGGGAGTGGCAGATCTCATTCGACTGCCTCTCGATGCCCGGTGCCGTTCTCCCGTCCTCAAGCTTCGGGGGTTGAACTCTCCTCGGATTCATGGTTTAGCTGTCCGTTGGCGCAACCCGATCTGCAGCAACGTCCAATCCGATCGTGACTCGCGGAGGGTTGCTATTTTAACCCCGGTCCGTTTTTTTATGCAACATATATCGTCCGAAGTTACGAGGAACCATGGACAAAGGGCAATCTAGCTGAAGATCCCATCAGGCTGTGCGAAACGAGAAAAGTTTAAATAAAAAAAACGAAAAGAAAGAGAGAAAGAGAGACATTAGGTTTTGGGAGGAACAAGTCCTGGGATTAGAAATATTCTCACAGCGGGTCGAATGACATCGAACATGTCTCAATGTGACGATCCTCTTAATCACACAAATCAGCACCAAGACCCTCTTGCTCGGGAGTCGTTCAATACCCAAGTAGCCCGCACAACATGACTGACTGGTCATGTATCTACGACGATCGCTTCCAGTCACAACGACTAGTCAAGTGCACATGCGGCATATAACCAAGCTCATTATATTCAAGTTTTTTTTTAAGGTTTTTTTTTTTTTTTTTTTGGCTGGCTGCAAAAAGTGACATTCTATCCGATGCGTCAAAAGACTACTCTAGGAGAGAGGCAACGCAATAACAATCCCAAACATATAGACAGCTTTCCGGGGCTATAGTTTGTTGAACTCCCGCCGGTTGGCCCCTTTCTCCGGCCCCCAAAAGCCACCCACGCCATGCACATATGTATAATGTGTTGTAATCATTTCCCTGTTGAAATCCCAGGAACTCATATCCCCTTCGCTTGCTGTAAGAGATGATGGAAAGATGTTGAAAAGCTCATAACATTAAACCAAACGGTTATCTGGATGGAATGACAACCGTCTCGTGTTTAATTACGCCGACCTCGGTCTCGCAAACATGTTGGTTGCTGCTTTTGTCTTGTTTTTCTGTGACGTGCAGTCATGATTCTAGGTCGTCCTCTAGTCTCATGGTCTATCAGGTGCAAAATCACGGATTCACTCTTGTGTGGTGTCCTCGACTGGCGGGCACGTGCAGAAGAGGTTCAAGTCACCGTATGCTATTCTCTGTTAGGATTCCGTGATGCCGGTAGACGCTGCGGGGATACAAACTCACTGTCGTCAACGCGAGCCACGCTGGGCCAGAACTTCTTCTCCCTCAGATGGGGCAGGGGGTATACCGCCTTCTCGCGGGTGTAGGGACGGTCCCACTTGCCCTCGCCGTCGCCCAGGATAACATCCATCTGCGGGTGGGGCGCCATCTTGAGGACGTTGCCCTCGCGGGGCTGCTTGCCCCCCTCGATCTCGCGGATCTCTTCACGGATGCTGATGAGCGTGTCGATGAAGCGGTCGAGCTCCTCCTTGCTCTCGCTCTCCGTAGGCTCGATCATGAGCGTGTTGGAGACGGGCCAGCTCATGGTCGGCGCGTGGAAGCCGTAGTCCTGCAGGCGCTTGGCGATGTCGATGGCCTCGACACCCGCCGTCGCGCTGAAGGGCCGCGCGTCGAGGATGAACTCGTGCGCGCACCGGCCGTTCTCATTGGTGTAGAGGATCTTGTAGTGCGGCTTGAGGCGGGCGAGGATGTAGTTCGCGTTGAGGATGGCCGTCTTGGTGGCGAGGCGCAGACCCTCGTTGCCCATCAAGGCGTTGTAGGCCCAGCTGATGGGCAGGATGCCGGCGCTGCCGTAGGGGGCGCTGGCGACCATGGCCTCCTCGGCCTCGGGCGTGCGGCCAGGGAGGTAGGGGCCGAGGTGCTCCTTGACGCAGATGGGCCCGACACCGGGGCCGCCGCCACCGTGGGGAATGCAGAAAGTCTTGTGGAGGTTGAGATGGCAAACATCGGCACCGATCTCGCCGGGCGAGCAGATGCCAATCTGAGCGTTCATGTTGGCGCCGTCCATGTAGACCTGGCCTCCGTACTGGTGAACAAGGTCGCACGCCTTCTTGACGCTAGGCTCGAAGACTCCGTAGGTGCTGGGGTAAGTGACCATGAAGGCGCCAAGCTCGTCGGCGTGCTTCTTGCACTTGGCCTCCAAGTCCTCAATGTCCAGGTTGCCAGTCTTCTGATCGCACTTGATGGGGACGACGCGCATGCCCGCCATGGCGGCAGAAGCAGGGTTGGTTCCGTGGGCCGAGACCGGAATCAAGCAGATGTCGCGCTTCTTGCCCGGCTGCTGCTCGAGGTACTTGCGGATGACGCGCAGACCGGCGAACTCACCCTGCGCACCCGAGTTGGGCTGCAGAGAGACGGCATCCATGGCGGTGATGCCCTTGAGCTGCTCCGACAAGCTCTCGATCAGGGCGGTGTAGCCCTTGAGATCGCTCGCGGGAGTGTGGGGGTGGATCGTGGAGAAGCCAGGGAGAGAGATCAGGGCCATCTCGGTCGCGCTGTTCAGCTTCATGGTGCAGGATCCGAGGGGGATCATGGAGTGAACGAGAGACAGGTCCTTGGACTGAAGGTGGTGGATGTAGCGAAGCATCTCCGTCTCGCTGTGGTGCGTGTTGAAGACGGGGTGGGTGAGGTAGCTGGACTGGCGGCGCAGAGACTTGGGGAGCAACTCCGTGATGTCCTGAGTAAGGGAGCCGTAGGCCTTGCTTGCGACCTCGGCGGTTTGCGAACCCGTGGCGTTGCCGAGAACGGTAGCAATAGTGTTGAACACCTCCTCGTTGACAGTCTCGTTGACACTGATGCCAATGTCACCGTTTCCGAAATCGCGGAAGCCCAGTCCAGCCTTCTTGGCCTCGGCCAAGATGTTCTGGGAATGATCGCTGGCCTTGATGACGACGGTGTCGAACAAGACCTTGCCATCAGGACTGGCACCGCTCTGCTCGGTCTCCAAGCCGGCGGCCTCGGCAACAGCCTGAACGCCACGAGCAAGACGGATCAACCTCGAAGCGATCTCCTTCAGACCCTCGGGGCCATGGTAGACGGCGAACAAAGCAGCCATGTTGGCCAGGAGAGCCTGCGCGGTGCAAACGTTGCTGGTGGCCTTCTCGCGGCGAATGTGCTGCTCGCGAGTCTGCAGAGCCAGTCTCAGAGCTCGGTTGCCGTTCCGGTCCTTGGAGACACCGACCAGGCGGCCGGGCATGCGACGCTTGTGGGCCTCTTTGACGGCGAAGAAGGCCGCGTGGGGCCCACCGAAGCCAAGAGGCACGCCGAAGCGCTGCGCGCTTCCAAAGGCAATGTCGGCACCCCATTCGCCAGGCGGCGTGAGGACCGTCAACGCCAGGAGGTCGGTCGCGGCGCTAAGCAGGGCACCCTGGGAGTGAACGAGCTCGGAGAGAGCCTTGAAGTCCTCCACCTTGCCCCTGGTGTCGGGGTACTGGACCATGACACCGACCAAGTCCTGCCCCAGGGCCTTGATCTTGTCCTGAGTCTCGGCGGTGCTGACGTCGAGGGTCTCAACCTTGATACCGAATCCCTGGGCTCTGCTCTTGAGAACGGAAATGGACTGGGGGTGAACGAGGTGAGAGACGACGAAAGTCTTGCCGGGTCTCTTGGCGCGAGAGGCAGAAAGAGCGTTCATTGACAGAGTCATGGCTTCAGCAGCCGCCGTTCCCTCGTCCAGCAGACTGGCATTAGAGATGGGGAGACCGGTCAGGTCGGAGACCATGGTCTGGTAGTTGAGGAGCGACTCGAGACGTCCCTGGCTGATTTCCGGCTGGTAGGGGGTGTAGCTCGTGTACCAAGCGGGGCTCTCGAGGACGTTGGTCTGGATAACACGGGGCGTGACACTAGGATTGTATCCAGCACCGATCAAAGGCTTGGGAGCGGCCTCATTGGCCTTGGCCCAGGCCGTGGCTCTCGCCAAAATCTTGCTCTCATCCGTCGGGCCCTCGGTGTCCCAGGCGAAGGTCTTCCTCTCGGAGAGGACATCCGCAGGGAGGACCTGGGAAATAAACTCATCAATTGACTTTGCGGGAGGGTCGAGGGCCTTGAGCATGGCCTCGGCATCGTGAACATCGGGGCCAATGTGGCGCGGAATGAACGACTCCGGCCTCTGGAGCGGTTCAAGGGAGGGGTCCACCGAAGTGCTCCTCGCACTCGTGGCGTTCTGGAGAGATGTGATGGCGCTGAAGGTCCTCATGCGCGGGACGCGCGAGATCACCGTCGGGCTTGAGGCGCATGAATTGCAAACCCACGGTGAAGCTGGTGTCTGGCGGGCGAGAACCCTTGACCTCGGGGCAGCCAGCCGAAGCTGGCGGGGGAAGGGCAATCTCAACGATGCCATGATGGGATAATAGGCGATTCTGAGTGGCAATCCAAGGAGGGGTTGAGAATGCCACGAGACTCGCCGAGGTCCAAGTGCGTGTATCCTGAGAGACAACAAGTGTGAGAGAAGAGGAAGGGAGAAGAAAAGAAGAGGCGGCTCGGTTGTGAGACTCGTGCGTGCGTGTATATAGGTATAGAAATGCTGGCTCGGATGATGGCCCGATATCGTTATAGGTCAAGCAGCAACACCCCTGTCGCCACTTGTAGACCCGAGATGCGACCCGGGATGAAAGGCGAACAGACGCTCGCACGCCAACCGTATTGCGCGATTCAAAACACTTGGTGGAGGTCTCTTCGCAACGGAACACTTAGAAAAGACCAGACGGCGTTTTTTGCAAGAGAGGATGAGAACAGGAAAGAAGGAGACCTGCTGGGCGGTTTAAATATGAACGAGTCGGTGAGGACCAGCGCCGGCACTCTTCCACGCTACAGGTACCTAATGTATGTACGGCTACTTATCGGTTCACGGTACGTATATCGTCCTTAGGGATACGGTTCCCGAGTCAACAATCGGTTCCGATTTGAGTCTATTTGAGTCGCTCCCAGCATGCCGGACCGAGCTCAAGGACCCTTTTGGTTGGGGCCTGGGAAACGAACCCGCCTGGCCAAGAGAGTCTTATCCGGCGGCCCGTTGATAAGCGCGCACCGACTATGGGGATTGAGGCGATAAGAGTAACCGCTATATTGCGTACTCTGGGTACGCCACCGACTAATACCTACACATGTATCCGTACTCTGTATAGGTATAGCAGTAGTAGGTTAGATGTGTGTGTGTGTGCAGGTACTCCATGTTCCCCGTCCATCCCCTGGCCTGACTTTGGGGTCCCCGGTTGCGTTCCAAGAGCTCTGGAATCTGGCACCGCGATTACGTCCAAAAGCAGACCATTTAGCCAATGAGACAGCGACAAAGCCGCATGGGGGAGGACTGGGTCCTGGGCTCCAGTGAGTGTGTTTGCTTGGGTTTTTTGGGGGGAGTGCGGATGAGGTGCCGAGAGCACTCGGCAGAAGAGCCGAGCACTAAAAATGCCTGCGGCAGGGCTGGATGTATGGATGGCGCATAACCTACCTAAACCTACCTAAACTTACCTAATACCGGGGGGTCTACTTTACCTACCTTGCTTACTACGCATGTGGACCTTTGCCCGAAGGCTCAAGGCGAGAGCTTCGGTACGTACCAACCGGGATGCCGCCAGGAGCAGCTAGACAGACTGGAGCTTCTCTAAATTTTTGCGACGACATCATCACTGAACCTGTCACCCACTGCGTAATATCACCACTTCACGAAGCCGCTTTCCTGCATCCTCGCCCATCCACCGCCCCAGCCACACTTTCAAGAACAAGCAGCCAAGATGTTCGGAGGATGTACGTAGTCGTCAACCAGACCACAGACGCGCCTTGGACCATGCAGCTAACCCCCCGTCTGCCCTACAGTCGCGCCGCCCCAGCTCTCCGAGGAGGAGATCAAGCAGATGGAGTCTGAGGCCAGCTTCACCGTCCAGCAGGTCTTGGTCTCTTCCATCCTTCTGTATCTCTGTACGTAAAATCTCCCCAGGTCTCATCCGCTCGGCCGTCGAATCAACAAGGCCCGTGAACGTTTGCTAATCAGAGTTATTTCGCCCAGCTCCCTTCGCCATCGACGCCGTCTCCAGGTTCCTGTAAACGGGTTGTCCAGGATGAATTGGAAGACTCCCCTCGTGGCTAGATATCGCAGCCATATCGAAGCACGTGCGTCTCGGACGCAACAACAAAACAGGGCCGCATCGGTGATGTGCTGAGCGGCCATCTTACCCGCCTACGGGGTGTGTAATGGGACAAATACCCCTATTGTAGAATATCATCTGTACAATGTACACAGAGGGCTGGTCGGATGGGATATGGATATAGATCACATCGGAATTATGGTAGTTAAGCATCACGACTTTTCAGGTTCAACGTTGCCTTCCCACGTGAGACATAAAGGGGGCTCTCTGTCATAGTTTCATCCCTCCTTTATATTATTCAATACGGATGGGTTTACAGGGTGCTCATGTCGCCGCGATCCGTTCCGCGCATTGCAAAAGCGTCCGCTCGTGCCTCTCCATTGTCACAAGTCCCATGGAGTTCTAAACTCCGAAATGAACCGCTCAACTCGGGTTCCGCTCCCTTTCCCAGTCCGCAAAGTCTTTCGTAATCGACTCGACCTCCTTCTTGAGGTGCTGGATCTGCTTCTCGTAGTCCTCCAAAACCTGCAGCAGTTAGCGTCTCTTACCCGGCAACCCGCGGGTCCAAGACAGAAACTCACCTTCTTCGCCTTGTGCTCCGTCTCCTCGCTCAATCCTTCACCGCTCGCAAAAGCAGGCTTGTTCGTCTCCTTCATCAGCTGGTCCGCATAGTCCCGGAGCACGATCAATCGGCTCCAGAGCTCCTCTTCCCGCGCCGCCAGAGCGGGATCCTGTACACTGCGCTCCAGCTCCACCAGCTTGAGGCGCAGGTCATCCTCGTCGCCGCTGAGGGCGTACCCGCGGTTGCGCAGCACCTGCACGCGCGCGGCGAGCGCAAGACACCGCTCGCGGAGCACTACGTGGCGGCGGCGGGCCGCCAGAGCACGCACGCTCGTCTCGAGGTCGTGCCGCGAAAGTATTGCGTCCAGGCTGGCATTGATCTGGTGCAGGCGCACATTAAGCTCCCCAACAACCTTCTTCTGCGTCTGGAGACGGGCCGCAACGCCCGTGAAGCCCGTGCATAGAACAGGGATGAAGCCAGGCGCGGGCTTCTTCTGCAGTGCCTCCTCCCATTCCTTGGGGTCCTCGTGAGGACCGGGTTTGTAAAAGGGGACGGAGGCCTCGTCGACCTTGTTGTAAAAGTAGTGCTTGAAGGCACAGTTGGGGCTCGCAGGGTTCCACTTCTCAAAGATGAGGGCCATCTGTTCGGGTATAGGCTTTTGGTTCTCTGTCATGGTGTCAGTTGGGATTGATTGCAAGATGAAGAATTTTGATCATCTATACACGTACGAGGTGTTTCCCTGCCAGGCTGCCAGAGGGAGCTCGAAAGTTGTGCTTGTGACTGCGACAGGCTGGGCATCTGTTGCTGCTGCTGTTGTTGCTGCTGCTGCTGCTGTTGCGGCTGTTGAGACTGGGCTATGGAGTTTCCAAAGGCGTTTCCTTGGTTCTGCGTTTGTCCAAAGAGACTCGTTCCGCCCTGCTGTTGTTGTTGTTGTTGTTGCTGCTGCTGCGGCTGCTGTGTTGATTGTCCCAGCGTACTGCCGCCGAATCCACCGCCGCCAAAGAGACCTCCGGTCTGCCCAGCGGGCTTTGGTGCTCCGAATAGACTCATTTTAGGTGATGACGCCTATGAATTTTACCGGTATCAAGGGAGGTGTAGCGTCGCTTTGCCAGCGAGCTCGTACAGTCGGGGCGGATGGTTGATGCGCAGAGTTGCAGCGCCAGAGAAAACAATGAGCGAAAGGTCCTTCAGCGCATAGTCGTTTGGACGAGCCGCAGTTGAAGCAGTCGCAGGTATCGAAACAGGTCGCGGCTTCTAGGAGCAACCGGAAAGCGATTGTCGCGGATGTTTCGCAGTGTGCGGCGAGGATGTTCACCGAGTATCGATGGTGGGCTGCTGTTGAGCCTTACCCTTGTTTTTGGTACCCAGCAACAGACGCGAAAATAATAAATCGGAGCTCGCAGCTGTAGCGCTGGCAGCGTTCACCGGGCGCCACACTTTTCCAGACCGAGAGCAAGGCACCTCGCAGCAGCGCCACATTTAAGGCTCCACCTCAGCCTCGTACTCAACCGAGCCAATCATATCCCTTCTAAATCGACCTCACCTCAATTCGTAGTGTCCATCGCCCGGAAAGCTTGCTCTGGATGACCATCCGACCCCAGAACCGACTTCTCCCTTCCCCTCCGACTCCATCACCACAACCACAGCCATGGCGTCCCGACGGCCTCAGTACGTGACCCCTCTGCTCCGTCGCTCGATTTAGCGATCCAATTGGCCCAATCGCGGCTCGTTTTGGACGTAATCTCGGATCGCGGATCGCAACAACAGACTAATCACAAATGCGCTCGCAGATTCAACCAGCAGTTCCAGGTCGACACGACCCCTCTGCCCGATAGCATCCCCAAGGTCAAGGAGATCGGTGCCAGCTCCGCGCCCCTGCTGTCTGCATCCTACTTCATCGGCGCCCGATGCCGCGAATACAATGACGACTTCATGCAGTGCAAGACGGAGAGCGCGGGCCGCGGTGAATTCGACTGCTTGAAGGAGGGTCGTCGGGTCACGAGATGTGCCTCCAGCGTGTACGTCGAGCCGCCCACTCCCTCCATTGGAAGTATTGGCAAGAAGAGTCGCAGGTTGCCCTTCAATTGGGCTCCGCAGATAGGGAGGGACCCATTGGACTCTGGGCATGGGCTATGATATGAATGTAGAAACGCTGACTTGGATTCCGCCGTCCGCAGGCTGAAGGACATCAACACCCATTGCCTCGAGCAGTTCAAGGCCCACTGGACCTGCATCGAGAACCGCAACCATCAGCTCTACCAGTGCCGACAGCCCGAGTGGAAGCTCAACAAATGTGTCTATGAGAACCTGGTACGTTGTAACCGTTAGATAAGAGGACTTCTGGAACCACTACTGCTCGCACACCGCAGGACACCCAAGCAACTGCTAACAAGACCGCTTCTAGAAACTCGAGAAGCACATCCCCGACCAGCGTCCCGGTGTCACCCCTGTCGAGCTCCGTACTCACATGATCTACGCCGACCAACCCATCAACACCCTCGAGGGCAAGCCCTTCATCCCCCCGTCAAAGGCCGAGGGCAACAAGCAAGCGTCGTAAAAGGTGCGTGGGCGTTTATGTGTGCGAAAAGGCGCTGTGGGAAGACGGCTGCCTTCCCTTCCCCTGGCACGAATGCCGCGGACGGAGAGGAGTCTGGGCTTTGCGTTGAAGATGTAGGCTCGGGACTTGGCGATAGAACGCTGTGTACATATGTCATCAATCAGAGTTGGGATCATCCAAATGGCTTCTTTTAATGTTTCCCCAGCCTGTTTCGGATTACCCAGGGGGATCCTCAGCAATCGTAATTACGATGCTCCTTAGCTCGACTGGGCCGGCTGGCCGTCGCCAACGGCGATGAGCCAGCACGAAAGGTATATCAAAGACGGACCAACACCCATTCCTATAGCGTTTGGGGCGAGTTGCAACTCACATTGTACCAGTGACTGACATGGTAATACTAGTCACGACCTACACGGGTTTGCTGGTACTTTCGCCGTTCAACCATATGCAGGCTTATTCTTTGCCGGCGTCCCAGGTCACAGGTTTGCCAAGATGACTTTGTGAAGCGTGATATCAATTCTTCTGCCATCAGGTGTCTTTTCGGAGCAAGCGTATGGACCGAATCATAATCAACAGAAGCACCCCCTACGTAGGCATGAACCTCGTCAGTCCGCTGGTGCTAGCACAGCAGCCTCCCCTCGAGAGACGAAAGCAGAACATGTCGTCCAACGAACACCTTTCACGTGCACCTGCCCGTCAATCGTCTGAAAGCCCCCCCCCCTCTTTTGAGCCTTCCACGGCCTCTCCCTCGCTAGGCCTCCCTATCCTTCGTCGTTGATCTCGGCCCCGCTGTTCTCTGTCGACAGCATCCGAAAAGCGTGCGTCACGTATGATACCAAGACATCCGCAATCTAACATCACGATTTGGAAGACTAGAGCCCTACACCACTCCGAACCCGTATTCTCTGCTTCTTCTATTGGGGATGACAGTTAGAAGGCGGGGCCGCCATCGATTCAAAATTTGTCGTTGTAGTATGCTAAGCGGAAGTTTGGGCCAGGCTGGGCTAGTGTGATCTGCCTTGTGATCTTTTCAGATGTACCACGTTACCGCTACGAGGCCAGAGGACCTTCAGGTGGTAAACAGTCTGTCAAAATCGCACGTACAGCCCCCAGCAGGTAACCGAGACAGCGGCGGCAGCAAGAAAGACGAATTCGGTCACGCCGAACGGTGCGACGGCGGCGGATAAGATATCACACCAGGACTCGGGGGCGCCGACATGTGAGCCGTCATACAGCAAAAGCTTACGTGTCTCTGTCCCGGCATTGTTCAAGGCTGCTCTCCTTCCTGTGCTCATCCGGGAAGAGTAAGCGTGCTGATGGCGGATCAGTGACGGACAGGAGGGGCAAGACGAGCCGGCGATGATGGCTCGCTATCAATCTCCGACGCGGCGGGTTCCAGGCCACGCCGCCCACCCAAGCCACATTCGCGTCGTTCAGAGCTGCTTACCTGGAACGAAGGCCGCACGCGGCCGTGAATGGATCGGGACAGGCGACCCTGATGGCGTAGGAAGCTGCCGTGGGTTGGCGGGACGTGTCATGTGTCAAATCTGCCGACGGTATGCCTACTTGCGCGACGGCGCCCTGACATGTCGGACGATGCCTAGGGCGACGTGTCAGCGTCACAGGAGGCAGGACGGCTACGACGGAAGAGGCTAGTGTTTCTGGAAAGGCTCTTTGGGGAGCGGAGCACAAGGTTGGAGGGAAGTAAATCAGGAGGTGTCTTGGAGAACCCCGAAAGTGGGCGAGCGTTGCAGAGTTGCGAATAACGGGCCAAGGGGTTGAGAGGTTGTAGGGTTGCGGGGTTGTTCTTTGATGCCCTCTCTGATCAAGATTGCCAGACTAAGGTGACTCGGCCACCTGTCTTGGACACGCGTATGACATTGACCACTTTGGACGGAGGCTGTCGAAGGCTATGCAGGTGCGTCTTCTTGAGGTTCCTGAGGATATTTGTCTCATTCATCTACATCGTTGCTCAATAGGCGCTGAGCGAGTACGACCCTCATAGAATCATGTAAAGGTCGTCCAGCTTTGCTACAGCCTTCCATGATGGGTCGACAACGCCACAATCGGCTCCTGCCCATGCGGCTATGGCTTTTGTACTCGCCGTTGATGCTATAGCTGCCATGGAGCCGGTTGTTTCCTCTTGTCTTGAACAACGACTGTCATGGTACGGTGAGCCAGGCATGTTCACGTCCTGCGGCGTTCGTTCCTTTTACATTGACTCCCGCCACTTCTCAATACCATCTCAGCATTGTATGAAGAAGAAAAAGAAAAAAGAAAAAAGGAAAGAAAACCCACTCCAAACTCCCGGGTGTACTTCAGCATGATCGGCATTCAATCAGAGTATTTTGATGGAATCTCAACGCCGCTGCGAAACCTGTGTTGGCTTAACGTCAGGAATGTTGGTCCTGATGGAGCAGACGGAAATGAGGGGTTCTCCCGGGCCGGCCAGGCGCCAAGGCGGCGTCAACGTAGCGAGACTCAAAGCCCAGGGCGCTGGGTGGCCAGGCCGCGCAAAGTGGCCGCAGGAATCGTCAAACGACATGTTTCTCGAAGTGACTTTCTTGCTTGGGCGATCCGATGCTTCTCAGCCAACCGGAGGCCCACCAAAGCAGCAGGCTCTTGCAGGAGGCTTTGAGACTCCTGCGTTTGTAACCCCGTAGCCGCCAGCGCCGTCCAACCCTGATGGCGGATGTTTAAGCACGCGTGTCCCCTTGCACTGTCCAAGTTTTGACTCGGGGGAGTACCGTACGTAGCCCACCGCCGGGCCCTAGAGTCTGGACGAAGGGATGCAAATTTCGCATGCGGCGTTGGTACTTTGCTGGCGGTAATTCAAAGTGGTAAAAGCAGGTTTGGAGCTTGGGAGTCCAACGGTGACCCGGGTCGACAGGGCCAAGGTCCCCAGGATGGAGATGCCGTCTTGCCCGGAGGACGTGCCGTGTAGCCCGCGGTCGGCCGGCAATCAGGAAAGCGGGGCACGGGTGACGTGTGAACAGAAAAAAAAAAAAAAAAAGGCCTCAGGGATACCCTCGCTGGCAAGATTAAGGACGTTGGAGGGTCCCCGGGAGGTAAACAGGCGCTCATTTCGCGGTTGATGGAAGCATCAACCAGACCCTGTTTTCCCGCTCGTTGGTGTCCACCCAGATGGTGTAACTGAGAACCGATGGGTGTTTCCATCCCCGCCGTCCATGTTTGCGTTAAATCATGCAGTCAGAGATGAGATGCGCTGACGGCGCTGGGGGAGATTCTGATGTTCCTGTCATAGCCGGGATGGCGATGTCTGGAGTGCGGATCCACCTCCTCAATAAGTTTCACCACATGGATGGTAAATCAAGCTAGAAGCCTGTGGGATGAGAGTTAATCTCGAGCCTGTCCTGCCACGTGGGCGAAGACGAGGTGACATTGGGTTTTTGAGACGAGAAGAGATGAAAACGTCTGTCACGGGGAACTGGGTGTCATTGGGGGATGGCACCTGTGCATTTACTCTCTGCCCATGTGATACACATCGTACATGGTAGTTTGCTTGCGGGTGGGGCCCTGATATCCGAAAGAACATCAGAAGAACTGCATACGTCGGATCGGATGGTTCTAGACGCTCGCCTAGCAGCCAGACGATTTCCCCATTCCAGAAGTCTTATCACCCTCCAAGCATATCGCTATTGCCATATTTTTTGGTAGATATGTGGATATCGAGAGCTGCCAAACCGCTGGCTGACAATGATGGAATTCACAAGAGCCTTTGGACTTGATCATGGGAGGTTTGATGTTTGTGAATCGAATTCTTGCCTATCCACTCACTCTCCGACTGGGCCGGGGAGCCGATGCGCTGCTAGGCTGGCGGCTGTTCGACCAACTCGTCATCTGCTGCGATGGCTTTCTGTCACAATCGTCATCTCGATCGCCGTTGCTGATCACTGCCTCAATCCAAGGGACCATACACCAGAATTGGCTTTAAGAAGGAGGCTGGACTTGGGCTTTGGATGACGTTAGTTGTATCCACGAAGAATCAAGGTTACCAAAGAGCGAGATCTGGTTTTGACGAATCGGATGTTCACTGCTCGGTTGCTGCCACGATCTATTTCAGTCATTGCTTCGCTCCGAGGGCCAGTCTCCGCTCACGGGGCATCTTGACTTTTGTGGGCAGTCAAGCCTTGACGCGGCCCGGACGAGCGCCAGCTAGGCTAGACGAGTAGTATTTGTGGCCGATGATAGTATTGGTCTCCCGCTGCTGGTAGGAAGGCTGCGCAGCGCTTGGATGATGAGGTTCTTTTTCTGGTGTGGTTACCTCACCAAAAGAAGTCCTGTAAGCTGGTAGGCAGTGCAGAAACACAAATTCCAAACGTGCCCATGAGCAATGTGCCGGCAGGCCACAACTGTGTCCTTGGAAGTAGGATCGAATGGAATCCGCTCCGACCTTCGTCAGCCGTGCTGTGCCCATGGACCATTGGCGACCGTCGATAAGGCGGGCGGTGCCTATTGATCTACCGATGCACTCTGTATAGGTATCCGTACCCCGAAACGCAACAAGGCAACGGGAAACCGGATGCTATCGTAGCTTCATTTCTCCAATCGTAAGCCCCGCGCACAGATGCCAGGTTTCCTCGGAGACCCTTCGTCATCGGTAATCAAAGGGTGTTGTATGTGATGGGACGTCCCATGGCCCTAGCAGGACGATAGGCGATGAGGTGGAGAAGGGGTCAACGACAGATCGACGAAGGTAATGAGGTCTTTTACTTTGTAGCAAGACGGCGGCAAGATCGGCCAAACGATAGCGGCGATGGACTGATTACCTATGTATAGAGCTAGCAACTACAATGCGGACTGGGGATGCCTGACAGAAACGCTGTGCCAATAAGATATCTTTGGCTGCGGCGATCGTCCTGACTGACGAGAGCGCCACTGTGTGCTGGCAGCAGCCAAATACGATCTGTGGGTGGCAGTGGAAGCAGTTGGCGGCCGGAGAAAGAAAAAAGAAAAGAAACCCCTACCCCTGGGGAAAAAAAAAAAATAAGAAAACCGCCGAGGTCGAGATGAGACGCTGAAGCGCAAAACGTCCATTGGCAGGTGCGGCCTCTGAGAAGGCGCGCAAAGTCCAGGAGAGACGGGATGAACAGGTCCCCACCGAAATTAAGGCTGTTTCAGAAGGGTGGGTCTCCTCAGGCTAAGTGGCTGTTTGATGGACGCGCCTTATTGACCCTTGCAGCAATCACAGGAGGAGCGCCCACATCGCCTACCTAGGTACTTACCTACTGCAAGGTACCGGCTCTCTTTGCCGTTGCCATTGAGCCAATGATGAGAGGGGATCAGGCGCTGCCGCATGGAGATTGGTCAAATATATCCGGAGCGTCATTAGGGGTAGGGGCGTGTGTGGATGAAGGAGGGGGACGAGAAGGGTGCGCTAGTTGATATTAACACAAGAAAACAGCGCCTAGTAGTAGGAAGCCCCCAAGCCCCCTATTCTCCCCCTATCTCCATGACATGCTATTTCCTAAGAGGATTTACAGTTTGGAGGCAGCCTTGGTTGTTAGGGCTCTTGACGCTCCTCCACGGTGAGCCAAGATTGTAAGATTGTCGCGCTGCTTTTTTGAGTGACGCGGCAAGTTCAAGGAGGGGGCCGTCCACCTCCATGACGCACTATCGATGCTGGATCTGATGGAAGATCAGACGTCGCTAGCACCTACGCTCCGTGGTTCCGGCGAATGGAGAAGCCAACCAGCGTCTCCGGACAGGCTTGCAGGCTCTTGGGCCTACGCTGATGCTTTACCCGGCTCCTTGATGCATCGGAACACAGCTTGGCTTGGAGAGGGGAGGGCCCGATGTGGCGGTGACGAAGTTGAAGCTGGGCGGGGGGTTAACGATGAAAACCCTCATCTAACGGTCTATATTCACCATACGCTCCGTATACAGCGATAAAAATAAATAAATAAAAAGGCCAAACCGTCGCCCCAGATCGGGAAGCTGACCATGCAACGGGCTGGACTGGGCTATAAGGCAGAGAATGTGGGGATGGCTGCCAAGATGTGAGGATCTATAGGCAGAGAGGCTGAGGCCGGAGCTGAGAGATGCACGCACGTTGGTTAGGCTGATGAGATGAGATGAGCTGATAAGTTCAGCGATGGCGAAGCGCAAATAATGTGTTATTTTTGACGTTGATGATTCTGAAGTTGATGCTGATGCCGACATGTCATTGGAGCCCTGGCTTTTTCCCCCCCTGTCTTTTTTACTCGTATCCCCGCTTCCTAGTCACCACACACCGGCAATAAGTCAAGTAGCACCTGCGATGTTATGAGACGAACTCCGGTTCCTCGTCCTCGTGCCTTCCCGTCCCAAATGTTTATGTAGCAGGTACCTAGGTACCCAATCGTAGCTGTGATGGATCAAATGTAAAGAGGGAAGGACCGTTTGCATAAGACATCTTCCTTCCCTCTATCCCGCGCCTCCCCTTACTTACCTACTTACTTGACACGGGTAGGTAGGTACCTACCTCGGTAGTTTATAACACACTAGTGATACAGCCACCCCCAAATGACCTCGATCTAATTTCGAACCCACGCCTTCCACTTACACGTACGTACTCCATACATACCTAGCATTTGCACGTACCTGCTTACCTCTGTGCAGATGCTTCCGGATAGGACACACTTACACACATTAAGGTAGGTACCTACGTGTAGCAGCTCCTTCCCTCAGTCGCAAATGCCCCGAAACCCAAATAGTTCACCTTGTTTTGTGCCACTTTCTTTTCTGGCCCTGTATGGCTTGCTTGTCTCTCCTCCAGATAATTTCCCTTCGTCACTGTTGCCTCCACGACCCCCCTTTGACCCTCGTCACTCTTTCCCCCGCTCTGCTGTCGTTGGGTGCCATCAACACACCTCGTCTGTCAGATACCAGGGTTCACATTGCATTGCCGTCGTCCTCTCCGTCCCTCGTTTGACCGGGCTTCTTCGCAAATACCACGCCTCTCCACGCGCCAAGCTCACACCACCCATCCCTCGATACGGAAGCCTCCACAATCCACAGTCCACAGTCCACAATCCACGTCTACAATCCACGCCCATAGTCCGCTTCCATGCCCGCCTGAGCTCCCGGTCACAAGGCAGAGCAGAAGAAAGAGAAGCAGCCCAGCACTATCCACGGTCCGCCGCGCACACACGCACCGCCGCGCCCCAACCGGCCTCAACAGCACACCTCACTTTCACGCCTAGACTCTTACCAACACCCCGGCCATCCAGCATACCTCGCCCTTGTCGACGCTAGTCTTCGACCGGACTCAGGCTCAAACTCTCGCCCAGTCCCGCAATCCCAGTCGCGCGGGTTTTCGTCCATCTGTCCGTTCCCTTTTAGTAGCTCACCGTCGCCGTCTAGAACGACTAGTCTCTCCCTGCTTCGCCACATCCAAGAGATCACTGATTTCGTTCCTCTTCACACCCCCTTCTTTCCTCCGCCTTGGCCTCGGTCGCCATCGTGTCGTTCTTGACACCGTCCATTCTTTTTAAAAACCAATCACGCCGCCTCCAGGTCGAGACTTTGAATCCCCTCTTTTTCTGCACCCTCAACCTTCCAGGATAGAAGGATAGGCCACCGACATTCCTTTCGGAACAGCGACTTATCTTCACGTTCTCTACCTAACAAGCACCAGCTTCCTGTCATTCCTTCGCAATCGTTCTCAAGAGAGTTCTTTTTCTGTCCAAAAAGAATTTACGAGTTCTTCGTCCGACCTGCCAACTTGAATAACAACAGCGTTGTTCAACCACACTCATTACACATCACCACAAGGTCCTAGACGGAACCGTATCAGCAGTGCTGCATCACCACACACAGCTGGCTCTGAGAACCACATCACGGGTCTATATTTGTCTTGGCCAAGCATTCAACTATTCTCCATCACAACCAGCCTCTGCGCCAAGATCCGCATCTGTGGATTCCAGATTCCGTGAATCATTCCCAGACATCAAGCAACTGCATCAAAAGGTGAGTGGCGCCGAATTTGGCATACCCCCTCCACTTTTCCCGCCATGTCTGCATTCCTTGCGCGTGAATGGCATTGTTTGGGGCGCCATCTTCGAGACAAACGCATGCCAGCACGACTCGGACTACACACTCATGAACAATGGCCTTTGTCCATTGTCTCGCCCATCACGTGTAATTTGACTCACGCAGTCGAACAACGAACTTGATGGACCATCGGGTTGTGTCAGCTGCGGCACGCTACTGGGCTGGGCAATCCAAACATCTCACCCTCCCGCACCCACAAAAGGCATATATGAGGATGATGCCCATCCCGTCTTGCTCGAGATGTCGTATTACCCTGCTTCGCTACACTCTTTTCTCTCATCGGTCGCCAGTCGATCTTCACTCGTGCACAGCATCTTCGCGGGCGAAGCTAATCAACTCTCTAGACCTTCATTTTCATCCACATCAACCTTAACCCGCCCTTCAAAATGAAATCTTCAGTCGTCCTTGCTGCTACTGGCGCCGTCATGGCCATGGGTGCCGCCCTCGATCCCCGTGTCATGAAGACTATGCTGGACATCACCTTTGTAACCGTCACCGTTACCGACGGTATGGAGCCTACTCCTAGCCCTACTTCCTCGACTCCGGCCGTCTTCTACGAGGCTCCCGTCTCCGTTCCCAAAGTCGAGCAGTCGCCTGAGCCTGCGCCCGCGCCCGTGTTCCAGACCATCATCATCTCCAACACCCCCGAGCCCACCCCGACTCCGACCCCGACCCCTACGCCCGAGCCGGTTGTGGCGCCCGTCGTGCCCTCCCCTCCCCCTGCCAAGCCTGTCGTTGTCGAGACTGCGCCGGCTGCCCCTAGCCCCGCTCCTGTTGCTGATGACCTCGAGAGCACCTGCATCGACACTCACAACCTTCACCGCGCCAACCACTCCGCCCCTGCTCTGAGCTGGGACAGCCAACTTGCCAGCTATGCCCTCATCACTGCCAAGACCTGTGTCTTTGAGCACGACATGTAAGTTCGGAGCCAGCATCAGCACCGTCCTCTCTCCACCAGCTACTAACATTGGACAGGTCGGAAGGTGGTGGTGGCTATGGTCAGAACCTTGCCATGTGGGGTGCCACTGGCTCCGAGAATCTCGGCGAGGCCAAGGCTGCCCAGCGTGCCATCACTGATCAATGGTACAACGGCGAGATCAACCTCTACCCCGGCTATGGCCTGCCCAACCTTGACATGTCCAACTTCCTTTCGTGGGGTCATTTCTCCCAGTTGGTCTGGGTTGACTCCACCACTGTCGGCTGCGCCGTAAACTACTGTGCTGCCGGAACCCTGAGCTCTATTGGTAGCTGGTTCACCGTCTGCAACTACAAGTCCCAGGGTCAGTATTCACATCTGGTCTCTGATCTTTATCAACGCGCTAACTCGACCCAGGCAACGTCATCGGTAGCTTCGCTCAGAACGTCCTGCCTCCTCGCGATGCTGCTTCCGTCTACGTTGCTTAAGCGGCGCGACGAGCTGCCGAGTGTTCTTGGGTGAATCCGATGAACTACACTTGCACCCTCTCGTCCAGCCTACTTAAATCATGGCCATGTCTTGGTTTGCGACATGGCCACTGGGTACGAGATCGGATGATCTAGCGAGCCTTTTCTTTCTTTCTTTTTCTTTTCACTTCTATCGCTGTACCTTACTAGGAGATCGCTTGACTTTATCGATCTCCTTGTCTCGTCTCTGGGACCACTTGAATCGGGCCCATGAATGGCATGGATACATTTCTTCATACCAACTTCCATTCGGCACTTGCGCGCAATTGGCAGGCATTTTCCAGTCTTACCTTGGTGGCCAGGAACCTGTTTCGAGGACACTGAACATTGATGATGATGCATTTACGGACCTGGAGTGGAATGAGAAACCTTTTTTTGGGGGGGAGGTTACCAACCCACAACGGAACAGCGATTCTTCTCCAATTCTTGGTCTGGTTGCCGTGGAAATTTCATCGAGGCTTCACTTGAGGACTTTTTTGGTGGATCTGCCAGACGACCGACACACGTTCATGACTCCTTTTGGTTCTTTGTACCTATGGTTCTCTTTTTGACTTGATTTTAGAGTTAGGGAGGCAGTCCAATGTGACCGCGCCATGGTTCTCGCAATTCTTCTGAGAGTTTGGTCCTAGCGGTGATGCCAACTTGAAAACGTTACTTGGGGTGCCCTTCGTTTGTGTGTTTGCTGTCCTTGCCCCTGACATGCAGGAATCCTCGAGTGCTGGACAAGAAAAGTGCGGCCGGACAACCGCAATTGTTTCCTCTCTTCCATTTTCGTGCCGTGTATCGTTGTAAAGTCATGCCGGCTTGGCCGTCGTGTGTAACGTTCGACCCGAAGCGACGATTTGTGTACCGCCATTCAGTTGCGAACGACTTCGTCGAAGCAGCGATAGGCGTGTGGGAACGAACACATGCGGGTTCATATTTCGGAGGGCGCACAATGGCAGAGGCCTCGATCTATATTCAAGAAGAGGCGGCGGTTCGTTGTCTATTCCGGTGAGATGCCCCCCTCGCCCATGCGCACCCGTCACTCAATGGCGCGCGTGTTCTTGTGGAGGTGGTGGTGATTGAGTGTATTATGAAACGAGTGCTGCGGCTCATGGCTGTAAAGCAGGTATGAGTTCAGATGATTGGAGGGGCTAAGAAGGTTGCTGAAGGCGAAGATCGTGGTTCCCAGTCAACCTACGACTTGGCACTGTCGACATAGGGGATGGTTGGACAAGAACGACAGGGGCATGAGATGGAAAGGGAGGATTCGAAGGGACGTCGGGGTTTTCGAGGCTTTTGGAAGTTTGTTGCTGATCGATTAGATGCTAGTACATGGACAAATCCCATAGTAATCTTGAACACACGTATCTTTTCGCTTGAGACCACATACTCTGGAACTTGACTTGCACACTCGTGTGCTTGAATCGGGAGAATGCCCGCGCCACCTGGTCGAATAGCTTGAGGGTCAACGAGAGTTGCCTGGTTCTTCATGTAGGACTATAGCCATGTCTCTGAGTGTGCTTCTGTTTCCATTACGCCACGGATCTCATCACCCTCGGTTTCCACCTAGACTGTTCATCCTCCCAACTGAAAACGTGACCAAAGAACCGCGCCGTGTAGCTTGGCAGCGGCTGAAAGCCGGTCCGTATCAGGGTATGCTGTTTAGTGATCTGCGAGAAAGGGGTGATGAAGTATGATCAACCCATCGGACGACTTTTTGGTCGTTTCTTGTTGGTGCTATACTGCGGTTGGCGCTGCTTCGAGCATGTTCGCACGCCCTTACGATTAATCGCCTGGCAATCGTGGGCTTGTTTCCCCCGTATCTATCGGGTGACTCTGGACGACGTTCTTGGACCCTATGCTTTCCGAGAGCTTGAAATCGTTCGAGTAGATTGAAATGCCATGGCAGAGGCGGAAGATCGGTTGCGGACTTCTGTAGGGCACGTCTACGTCTTCTGGAGGCTCACCGGATCCCTACCCGGGGAGCCGGGCTAAGACACGGCGTGGAGTTCCGGGCCGCAGGCGAGGTTTGGACATGTACTAGAACGAAACTTGGCGGGGCAAAATGGAGGGCGGGGTCATGAAGTTGAGGAAAATTTATGTGACGAACGGGTTCCGGAGTGGACAGATCTCAGACGCTTGAGTCGCTGGCTCTCGCAAGAATGGCATCGTCTCGACCGAGAATCTTTCAACTTCGGGGTTACCATGCTGACTTTACTACACAGAAGTCCGACATTGGATGATAAGCAGACAGGTCTCTCAGATCCCTTCCCCAACCCGGCTATGTTTCCTCCGCCGTCCATCCTCGATCTCGATCTCTGGATGACGGTGCGATTCGTGCCGGATACGACAGTACGACAGAGACCGCGGTCCCGGGCTCCTTGGCTCGGGGGGTTGTTGTGGTGAGCTGCGTCCCCCGGAGCAATCTAGACTTCATCGGCTCGGGTCGACTGACGGGTGTGAAGTCAGGTGCCCATAATCCAGACCGGATGAAGATCAAGACTCTGACAATTGACAGGATTATCACCGCGTTCAAGTTCCGAACCCGCGAATGAGAGCTGACCAAGTGAGGGAAAGAACTCTGATCCACTCCGTCTCACGCAGTCTCGAAATGGACACAAGAAGGGCTCCTACGCGGCATACCCTCTGTGCTTCATTGCACGGCTCATCGGCCAGACTACGGAGCGAGGAATGAACTGAGCAAACACCACTATCGCATGCTTATCAACTTGACGATAGCTGACGAGCGCCGTGTCGAGAAGATGAGAGGCGCACCGTGGATTGGAATTGGGACGCGGGCGGTCTCGTACAGCTACGAGGGACGTCGATGGCCCAGACCGCAGGGCTCTCTCGGGCGTGAGGCTTCTACTATACCATGCGTACGTGATGCATTCGAGTCATATGGCTATTCCGGATATACGTTTTTGCTGTTGCTGCGACGGAAATGGCCGCCAGTGTTATGGCGTGACTGGCACCAAATCAGACTAACAAAGACGTCGATTTACGACCGCAATCCAGTTTCTTACTGTGTGATTGGGACTCACATCTACCGGATTGTCAAGCCATCGCCGCGGCAGACAGCGCTGACATGATAATCATTTGGTTGGCGTGGAGGGCGCGGAACACACACCGAGATTAGGTCGAGATGGGATAGGGTTTGCAAGCCCAGCAGGCGAAAGCAAGTGAGACTCCTCTTTCGCCGTAAGGCGAACTCGTCGAAACGTCCTCCCACAAGCTTATGTGAGCGTGGGAGCAGCAATGTGTGTGACGACCCCACGCTGTGGAATGTATCCGTAGAGATATACCTAGACCGGCTGGCCGATACCGCTCTCGGGCCAAGGGCTCACGGCGGGTCGGCGTTCGTCTTGGTTCTTGTCTTGGAAAAGACTTTACAAAAGCTTGACCATACCATTGCCGAAAGTCGCTGTTGGTCCTCTTCGACAGAGGCTCGATGCCACACGCACGCCACGACCAGGACGAACGTGACAGCCCCGGATCTCAACGTGATTGTGCTTACGATATTGCAGTTTGTCTCTTCTCACATGACTTCCGTACCTCTTCGCCTCTTATCGCCACCGCGTTTCAGGAGACGGCCAGACACCTGGATGACTTGACGGTGACACAAACCCAGGACGAGAAAGGAAGACGACGAGAGGACCACATGCCAAGCTTCTGCGGAGATCTCAATCAAACAATGGTCCGTGCAAAACCCTGTCTCCTCTCCACGCCATCCACACGCGTGGCGTTCTCTTATCTTTGCCCCCTGTCCGTGGTTCGTCCTCTGGACTGATAAACACCGCAAAGATTTGCAACCTCAACTCAGATGGCAAACGGCAACGATATCAAAGGGTGTGACCTAGCCTGGCTGTCGACTCTCTCAATTTTCCCTTATCATTTCTTGGCCGCCGGCCGTCTCCACCCCGGGGTTACCGTGACCGATCCTCGCACCTCTGAGCTCTCTGATGCCATCTGGGGAGTTTATCACAAGCTTTACCCGTTTTTGGCGGCCCCGTCGTATCAAGGCCCCCGTTGGAAATAAAGGACGTTACCCCGAACAAGCATCCGTCTGACACCCGAGTGGCTGCAGATCCCTAAACGTTTGTCCAGAAACGGCTCGATGTCATTGGCTCGGAAGGATGCACACGGCAGCTAGCCGCTACGCCATTTCTATGACTGATTGAATTTCGGCCTTATCTCTGGCCTGCATGCCAGAGGCTTTTTCTTTGGGTGGCTGTCTGACGAGGGATATACCGTTTTGCTTTTCAGAAGCTTCGTATCAACAAGCCTGCGAATTAAGGTGGTTTACAATCTCAGTGTTCTGGGTCTAACCATGCATGCTGCCCCCCTCCCTCTCTCTGATACTACTGTCCCAGCCATCTCACGCCATGGCACGAATCCCAAGCAGTTCGGCGGCGGTATCTCCAGATCTGAGTGGGGGCCAGAACAACGCCTTTGTGCCTATTGAATGAGAGCCCTGACACATGGGACAGGGCGACGGCAGTTGGATCTCCGATAGCCGTAGGTCAGTACTCGGCTGTCGATGCTGCCGCCGGCCAGCTGTCTACCTGTCCGGGGGAACCGAGTGCATACATATAGGTCCGTGAGCCCAGGCCCGTCATGCCGGGATTCAGAGGTCAAGCTCGCAGCTGCTTGCTCCGCCACAGCATACAACCGTAGTCTGATTTCCCGACGAATTGGTCCAAGATGGTAACCGCAGCTCTCAGCCAGGGCGTCGGCTACGGCATTGTCCTCGGCCTGGGCTTGCTATTCGCCATTGGCATGGTAGGCCACATACATCCCTGATGTGCGCCCGATGTTTGTTTAACCGTGTGTTGACCCGGTCACAGATCGCCACCACCTATGTCCTCAAACGATACAACAGGGAGCTGCAGACTTCCGAGAACTTCACCACGGCCGGGAGGACGGTCAAGTCCGGCCTCGTCGGCTCCGCGGTCGTCTCGTCCTGGACATGGGCCGCCACGCTCCTCCAGTCCTCCGGCGTGTGCTACCGGTACGGCGTCTCTGGCCCGTTCTGGTACGCCTCGGGCGCCACCGTCCAGATCCTCCTCTTCGCGACGCTCGCCATTGAGCTCAAGCGCAGGGCGCCCAATGCTCATACGTTCCTCGAGGTCATCAAGGCGAGGTACGGCACGGCCACGCATCTCGTCTTCATCGTTTTCGGCCTGATGACCAACATCCTGGTCACCCTGATGCTCATCGTGGGTGGTGCGGCGACCGTCAACGCGCTCACTGGCATGTAAGTCGTGGCAGTCCGGTCCAGATTGTCGGCGAGGGGGTTGTTGGCTGAACCCTTGAACTTCACAGGCACACCGTCGCCGCGATTTACCTGCTTCCCGTCGGTGTTGTCGCCTACACGCTTGTCGGCGGACTGAAAGCGACCTTCCTCACCGATTGGGTCCACACCTTCATCCTGCTCATCATCATCATCATCTTCTCTTTGACGACGTACGCCAACTCCGACGTGCTCGGCAGCCCGTCCAAAGTCTACGACCTCCTCGTCGACGCTGCCCTCAGACACCCCGTCTCGGGCAACGCCGAGGGCTCGTACCTGACGATGAGGTCGCAGGGCGGCGTCGAGTTCTTCGTCATCAACATCGGTGAGTGCTCCCGGGTCCTTCCTGGCCTACACTGCCGCCGTTTCGGGTGTTCCCGAGGTTTTCTAACGTGAACAGTGGGCAACTTTGGCACCGTCTTCCTGGACAACGGCTACTACAACAAGGCCATCGCCGCGTCTCCCGTCCACGCTCTCCCCGGCTACATCCTCGGCGGCCTCTCGTGGTTCGCCATCCCCTGGTTGACGGCCACGACCATGGGCCTCTCGGCCCTGGCCCTCGAGTCGAGCCCGCGCTTCCCGACCTTCCCCGACCGCATGACCGACGCCGAGGTTTCCGCCGGCCTGGCCCTCCCCTACGCCGCTGTCGCTCTCCTCGGCAAGGGCGGCGCCGCGGCGACCCTGCTGATGATCTTCATGGCCGTCACCTCCGCCTCGTCCGCCGAGCTCATCGCCGTGTCCTCCATCTTCACCTACGACATCTACCGGACCTACTTCAAGCCCGACGCCAGCGGCAAGCGCCTCATCTACATGTCCCACGTCGTCGTCGTCGTGTACGCCATCGTCATCAGCTCCGTCTCCGTGGGCCTCTACTACAACGGCATCTCCATGGGATACCTCTACCTGCTCATGGGCGTCCTCATCTCCGCCGCCGTGCTCCCTGCCACCCTGACCCTCGTCTGGAAGGGCCAGAACAAGTGGGCGGCGACGCTCTCGCCCATCGTCGGCACCATCTTCGCCATCATCGGCTGGCTCGTCACTGCCAAGAAGACGTGCGGCGTCCTCGACGTGGCGTGCACGGGCTCCAACAGCCCGATGCTGGCCGGCAACGTCATTGCCCTGCTCTCCCCGGTTGTGCTGATCCCCGTCTTCACGCTGGCCTTTGGCATCGACAAGTACGACTGGAAGTCGATGATGGCGATCCGTAGGGGCGACGACCACGACCTGGCCAGCGCGGCCGGCCTGGATCTGGAGGAAGTCACGGGACACCACGAGTCGCAGGCGGACTTTGAGCGGGAGCAGGCCATGTTGTCTCGCGCGTTCAAGATATCCGTCTCCATGACGGTGTTCATGTAAGTTGCCGATGCCGGATCTGCTTCCTTTTTTTTTTTCTTTCTTTTTTTCTCTCTCCGTTGATGAGGGATGCTAACCGTGGACTAGGACCATTGCGATGCTCATCCTGTGGCCGATGCCCATGTACGGCTCCGGCTACATCTTTAGCAAGCCCTTCTTCACCGGCTGGGTCGTGGTTGGCATCCTCTGGATCTTCTGCTCCTTTTTCGCCGTCGGCCTGTATCCCATCTTTGAGGGCCGCGCGACGCTCATCCACACCGTAACGTCGATGGTGTCCGGCAAGAAGCCGACGCGGCACAGCACCACCGTCACGCACGCCGAGCAGGAGGTCACGGAGAAGACGAGCCCCGGCACCGTCACACCGGAGAATAAGGACGGAGGCAAGGAGACGATCTCGTCGTGATTGACTAGAGAGACTGTGTGAGAAACGGCTCGATAAATGATGCTTGCATGACTGATGGAGAGAGAGGGGGGGAATGTCGTGGTTCGGAGTCGTGGTTGCACTATACCCTCGTTTACATACCAATTGTTCAAGAGAAAACGATATCCAGGATTTTTAGGGAAGTAATAGGAAAATCAAAAGCAAGGAGTACTGAATGCCTTGGAGTAAACCGGACATTTCTTCAGCACGCCATCGAAGCGCCCGTGTTTCTTGCTTATGGATGCAGGTGGTGTAGCCTCCCCCTGCTATCGCCCTGCAATCCATGGACCCTCGATTTTCCTAGGTGATTGCTAGACCAATAATGCGTACCTATGCCAATGGATGTGTAGAGTATGCATTGTGAAGAGATAATGGCGAGGCTTACGAATACATGCTCGCTCGGTCTCACGGTGCCGACACGGGGGTTTAGAGACTCCGCTTGGTCCGCGGCCTTCCTGATCGGGACACTGTGCCCCCCCCCCCCCATCCTACCTAAACCTTCAAAGCTCCCACTATAAAACGTCCGCTAAGGGTGCTTAAGTCTCATCCTGACATCGACATCTTCATTGTTTCATCAGCACAGCGGCTCGCTTTGCCGCTTTTCATCGGTTGACTGTATAATTTATCCTCTGAGACCCCAATCGGAGGAGAAAGCCACGCAGAATATGGTCCAGCTCACGTCCCTGGCGGTCTCCGGGCTCGCTCTGTTTACCGGACTCGCGTCCGCAGTCGCGACGCAGAAGGACTTCGAGTCGCCCGAGTTCACCACCTTTTCGGTCCCCGAACACCCGCACCACGCGATCCGTATCAAGGAGCAGAGTGACGAAATCTGCGATGCGGGCTCGAGGCAATGGACCGGCTGGCTGGACACGGGCGGAAAGCATCTGTTCTTTTGTAAGTGGCTGCGTCGCACGGCAGTACCGGACCCCCGTTACTAAAAAACCACCTTTGATAGGGTACTTTGAGAGTCTGAACGATCCGGAGAAGGATCCTCTCAGCCTGTGGATGACGGGCGGCCCAGGTGGCAGCGGCCTCGTTGGTACGTAAACATTCATGTCACCGACTTGGTTCTCAATGGCAGAGGGGCTCGACCTGACCCGACGACTAGGCCTCATGCTCGAATTGGGGCCCTGCCTGATCAACGACAACGGCACGGGCACCGTTCACAACCCTTATGCCTGGAACAGCAACTCGTCCATGATCTTTGTCGACCAGCCCGCCGGTACGGGGCTCTCCTACTTCGACAAGGGCGTCACACCTCCCGCGACGTCCTATACGGCCGCCGAGGACATGAACATCTTCCTCCGCATCTTCTACAAGGCCTTCCCGCACCTGGCCACCCGGCCCTTCCACATCGTCGGCGAGAGCTACGGCGGCCACTACATCCCGACGCTCGCCGCCGAGATCGTGCGCTACAACACCGGGTCCCCGGCCCCCGACTTCAAGGTCCCGCTGGCGTCCGTGATGATCGGCAACGGCTTCGTCTCGCCCGCCGACACGACCTGGGGCTTCTACGACACGCTGTGCACGACGAAGCCCGGCGTGCCCGAGCCCGTCTTCAACGCCAGCAGCTGCGCCAAGATTGCCGACGCGCTGCCGCGGTGCATGTACCTCCAGGAGGCGTGCTACAAGTACCCGGACCCCATCATCTGCCACGCCGCAGGCGACTTCTGCTTCCAGAGCATCGAAGTGCTGTATTACCAGGACGTCAAGCCGGGCGGGCGGAACCCGTACGACATCACGCGGCCGTGCGAGACGGAGACCATCTGCTACGGCGCCGGCGTGGGCATCGAGGCATACATGAACTCGGGCCGGATCCGGGCCGCGCTCGAGATCCCCGCGGGGGTTGGCCGGAACTTCAGCCTCATCTCGTGGGACACCAACCGCGCGTTCGAGCTCGCGGGCGACACGGCCGTCCCCACCGAGGCGGAGGTTAAGTACATCCTCGAGTCGGGCGTCGACGTGCTCGTCTACAACGGCGACCTCGACCTCGCGTGCAACACGGCGGGCAACGTCCGGTGGACCAACAAGCTGTCGTGGGCCGGACAGGTCGAGTTCAACGCCAAGGAGTTCGAGCCCTGGTTCGCGGTCAAGGGCGGCGAGAGGGTGCGCGGGGGCAAGTGGAAGCAGGTGACGAAGCCGACGAGGGGCGGCAAAGAGACGCGCTTCACTTTCGTGACAATCGATGGATCAGGACACATGGTGCCGCTGGACCAGCCCGAAGTCGGGCTGGAGATGGTGAGGAACTGGCTGTACGGTGATTTCGGCAAGGCTGCCGAGGGTGGTGTCGAGGTCAAGCTGGCCGGGAACGAGGAGCAGTTTGTGTCGTTGGAGTTGTGAAAAGGGGCGGAGAGTAAACCGGCCACACTCGATGACCTGGGGTCGGCGGTGGGAAGTCGTCTTTTTGACGAAACAGCTAACTAAACCGAATAGGCGCGGAAATAGCACCCGTTATCTCGGGACTGCCGTACGGAGTAAGTACACTGATACAGATTTAGCATGCCGCTCAAGTTGTCGCCGGATTCATCGGCGAACGGCGATCGGCAGCGAAATTACAAACTACATCTTGATACGCAAGTGCACTGAGCTCGCTGATTCGTAATGCGGGGAGACTTGAACAGCCGTTCAAGGGGTGGGTGGTGGGCTCTGACTTGTTGAGGGATTCGAAGGAGCGGGATACCGGTTGATTCAGCGGGCACTCGCTCGTTCAGCATCCCGCATTCCACGAGGTGCGGAAACGAGGGGCGAAGCCAACTATATCGAATACCAAACGGCATCGACGGACCACTGGTTCGATGCCATGACGATGGCGGAGCATTGAACGCACCAGGGCTGTCTCGGTTGTCCTACAAAGCGGACGGACTGCTTCAATCCCACCGAACACTCCACCGTTGCATCACCTAGGCGAGAACAAGACGGCTATTCGAAGATGCATTCAATTTGATGACCACACTCCTGGATGGCCTGGACTCCAGAGCCGAAGCCAACTAGGGAGCCTTGGACTGAAGAGCTAGTGTCTGAGTTGCTTTGCCTGAGTTTGCGTCTCGGAGACGACCTTCACTCACACTCGGATAGTGTCAGGCACCGCCACCGCCCCCTTCAGACTAAACCAGAGCAGACTACTGTACTGGCTGACTGCATCCAGCGATAGGTTTTTATAGCAGCAAGAGGCTGCACAGTGATAGCAACGTGGTACAGCTTCTGCTGAAACCTAACTAGTCCGACGGATGTGTCCACGCCCCGCAAGCCGGACCCTGGTTCGGTACCCCTGCCGAAGGATCGCGGTCGCATCGACGAGACTCGGCAGCACCTCTCAGCGCCTGTAGAACAATGGGGATTTGCTTGGCCCCTAATTTGAGCCCCGTCCCACAACAGTGCCGCATTCCCGTTGTATGCTTTTTCCTGCTGCCTGGTGTGTGTCCCTGGGAGATTTGAGAGATACCTAGTGTACGGATACCTAGGTGCCTACCGTATCCTCTCATTAAATGCAAGATCCGCACGGGCCACGGGCTGCTGGAAAGGGGTAAGCGGGCTGGCAGAAACAGGGATCTAGATGTAGCAAATGCAAGGCGTCATTTACGTCAGCAGCGAGTTAGGTGGCAAGGGTTAGGGTTACATGGGTTAGTGGGTGGCTAGGCTGGCTGACCGCCTTTCGAAATAGGCTTAATCTGTGGTCTGTGCGCATTTTGCATTTGATGAGAGGATACGGTAGTATTCGTACACTCCGGACACATACAGAGCATCCCTACATGGCCTCCCCGACTGGCTGGCCGAGTGTCTCTCTTTTTGTCTCGCGTGACGGGACAACAGATATGGGGGCTCAGCGGCCAAGGTGTTGGATTGGAATTTGGAACAGTAAGTGGTCGGCGCGAGTTCGTCGTGGGCCCCCCCCTAGACGGCGTGAGCTGGAAGGATCCTGTGCTTCCCATGTCCCCCTGCTTATCCTGCTCCGAATCCTCTCTTTTTCTCTCTTTTTGCCCTTCTACACTGCGCCGGCGTCTAGAGTTGTTGTCTTGACTTGCTGCGGACAGCCTCATCATCGCAGAACTTGTTTGTCTTGGCGTGACATCCCGTACCCTGGTAATACTGGATACGCCTCTTACACGAGAGCCTCATTCCTACTAATACATCCCCCACCACCAAACGGCCCCCGATCCCTTCGCCTTCGCAGGTCCTTTCACAGCCTACGCATACAGACTCGCTCGCTCTCGAAGATGGCGTCAACAAAAACGACGTACATCGCGTCAACATTTCCGGAAAACCCCCTCCCGACCGCCAACTTCTCACCGCCCGCGGCCTCGTGCTCCGGCATCTACCTCACAAACAATGTGTACGCCATCGACAACGACAACAAATGTCTGCCCGACAAGTTCAACGGCGCCAGCACCGCCTTCTACTCCCCCGGAACCGCCTGCCCGACGGGCTACACTGCCCAGCCGCAGTGCTCGCGCAACGGCGGCGTCCGCTCCATCACCACCGTCACTTGCTGCCCCTACCGCGGCGATATGACACTGTCCTGCGTCGAGGACGACATGACGCTCGCGGGTGTCTGGGAGACGCAGTTCTGCACCTGGATGGCTGGCCCCGCCACCGTCGTCGACATCACGCGGACGGACGACGGCAAGGTGGCCACGCAGGCTGTGACGATGAAGAACCGGGACGGCGTAAACGCGTGGGGTATCAGGATGGTGTACCAGGCGAGCGACCTCGTGCCCCAGACGACATCGTCGGCGACGACCGACACGACGGGCACGGGAACCGCGACGGACACGAGAACCGCGACGGACACGAGAACCGCGACGGGCACGGGAACCGCGACGGGAGCGGGTCCCACCGCCACCAGCGGCGACAGCGGTGACGGAGGCTTGGGCATCGGCTCCATCATCGGCATCGCGGTCGTCGTGCCAGTCGTCCTGGTCGCGGCGCTCGTGGGCCTATTCTTGTGGTGGAGGCGGCGGAGACACCAGTACGCGGGCGTGAAGCCCGTCGACGCGACACCAACGGCGCCCGAGATGGACGGGCAGTCGCCGATGAGCAGCGCGTACGCTTACCAGCACCAGCACCAGCATCCACCGCCAGTGCAAGAGATGACGGGGACGAGCGTCGGGGAGTACTACAACAACAGCAACGACAAGGTGTTGACAAACCCGGGGGCGGGAGGAGGCCACACACAGTTCAAGGGGTGGACGGAACCGGCGCATGTAGCAGAGCTGGGGACCGGGGATGGGCCGACGGAGCTGCCCGCGGATAACGTTCGGAGGTAGCAGGAGGGGGAGGGGGGGCGCTGAGTGGTTAGACGACGGCGAAAGACGGGCTGCGAGATGCTAAAGAAGGTAGAGAGGGAGAGGGAGGGCGGCGTAATGAAGAGGAAATGCTTGGGAGTTGGATATATCACTGCCGTCGGAGGCCTCATTTCACACTAGCGTGGATGGCGTTATGATGCCCATTTTCATCGAGAGGCGCAACACTATCAAGACGGGGTTGCCGATGCAGACCATTCGGCCGCGATATTCGTACACATTAACTTCTGATTTTATAAAGAGCGTATGAATCCAAAAGAAGCCTAGATATCTGCCGAATGCGTAGCTGCACTTCCACTACTGGCAACCTTAGCGATGCAAGAAGTGCCTGCTGGTGACCGTGTCTCATGAACGCAGAAGAAGCCTGCAGAAGGATGTAACATGATTGATGTGGATAGGAAACCCCGTATTGGGGTGTGAAAAAGAAAAGGATGAACGGAATAAGATGGGCGGGAGCAATAAAGCTGCTCACACGCACACACACACACCGCCTACGGTTTCTGGCCGGGGAAAACTACCCCGCCACCCCGCCATCCATCCGACCTGCAAAAAAATTCAATCTCGCTGCGGCGTGCCCATCCATCCTGCTTATCAAGCATGTAGAACACCCTTTGACGATTAATAAAGCTCTCTCGGCTTCCGCCCCTACATAATACGAAACGATACCCGGCGGTTCCCTCTCTCAGTTCGACGACGTACAAACCAAACCACCTCTCACGACAAAAGCAAACAGACACCTCGAGCAGGCGCATTACCTCGGAAAAGCGCGAAACCACCTGCGGCGCGCGCAAAGGAGCCCGGCAGCAAAAGGGACAGAAACGCACCTTAAGAAGAATAAGAAGAAGCAGAACCCCCAAGAAACACATAGACGAAATGTCCGCCCCCAAGGACAACAACACACCCCAGGATGACGGCCACGAGTCGGAGCCCGAGATGCTCGAGGCCGACGAGGTTGGCGAGGAGGTCAACGTCGACGAGGAGGACGTGCCCATGGACTCGGACGACGAGAACGAGGAGATAAACCTGCAGAACGACTCGGTCGCCTATTTTGACGGCCACAAGGACTCCGTCTTCGCTATAGCCCAGCACCCCGTCCACCCGACGCTGATCGCCACGGGCGGCTCCGAGGGCGACGGCGACGACGCCCCCGGCAAGGGCTACCTCATTTCCACCGCCGCCGCCGCCTCCCGGCCCGTCCTGCCGGCCTCGTACTCGGGCGAAGCCGCGCCGCAGCAGAGCACCGCCCTCGAGAGCATCTACGCCATCGACGGCCACACCGACTCCATCAACGCCCTCGCCTTCACCCTGCCGCGCGGCGACTTCCTCGTCACCGGCGGCATGGACGGAAAGCTACGCGTCCACGCCCTGCGCGTCAACTCGCCCACCGCCGAGGCCGCCAGCGTCCAGATCAAGTTCATCGCCGAGGCCCAGGAGGTGCCCGAGATCAACTGGATCGCCCCCTGCCCGTCCCCGCGGTACCCCAACACCATCGCCATCGGCGCCAGCGACAACTCGGTCTGGGTCTACACCATCGACATCGCCGCCGGCGGCGGCGACCCGGCAAACGCCCTGCAGATCGTCCAGACCTACTGGCTGCACCAGGCGCCCGTCACCGCCGGCGCCTGGACGCCCGACGGCAACCTGCTGTGCACCGTCGCCGAGGACTCGAGCCTGTACGTGTGGGACGTCTGGGGCGAGGCGGCGGCCGCGGGCCTCGTCGAGAGCAACGGCCAGACGACGGTGAGCATGACGGGCGACGACCAGCGGTTCGAGGTCGAGGGCGGGCTCTACAGCGTCGCCGTCGACCCCAAGGGCGCGCTGGTGGCCGTCGGCGGCGCCGGCGGCGCCATCCGCATCGTCAGCCTGCCGCGGCTCGCGGGCAGCGCGCAGGCGGGCAAGGCCGGCAAGGGCGGCAAGGGCCGGGCGGCGGCGGACGTGGCGGCGGGCGGGCAGATCCTCGCGGCGCTGCAGACGGCGTCGGACAGCATCGAGGCGCTGAGCTTCACGACGGCGGCGGGCGGGCCGGGCCAGTTCTCGACGCTGCTGGCGGCCGGGTCGGTGGACGGCAGCGTCGTCGTCTTCGACGCGGGGCGGAGGTTCGCCGTGCGTCGCAGCCTGCCGGGCGCGCACGAGGAGTTCAGCGTCGTCAAGGTCGAGTTCGTCCGCGACAGCTGGCTGCTCACGACGTGCGGCATGGACGGCGTCGTGCGGCGCTGGGACCTGCGCGCGCAGGACTCGGGCCTGGTCAAGGAGTGGCGCGGCCACCGCGGCGACGGCGAGGGCGGCGGCGTGCTGGGCTTCGTGCAGGGCGAGACGGGGGAGAGGATCGTCACCGCCGGCGACGACGGCGTCGTCTTGGTCTTTGAGGCCTAGCCACGGTCTGCTTCTGGGTTCTCGGGGGTTGTTGTCTTTTGATTTGGCCGGCGGTTTCTTGGCATGATGATGATGAAGATGGGATAGATAAAAGAAAAAGACAAATGGTTCCCACAGCTGCAACGAAACCGTGTGGGTGTGACGATGGCTCGGAATGCCTCATGAATAGGAGTTTCACATATTGCTAGCAATTTCTTTCCTCCCTTGGCAGTCTTTTACGCGCTTGGCCCGCTCTTGATCTGCGTCTCAGTCTTTGTGTGCGTTTGACAGGCGTGTCCCGTTGGTGTCTTACAACAGAAGCTTGGAGAAGGGCCCGCGGGAAGCGGCCGACCAAGACATTCATGTTTTTTGAGTTCGTCCCAGGTGCTTTGGTTGAGCTTGATAGCCTAGGCCGTTTCCGTCCGACGGCCGCGGCTCTGACAATTCCTCTTGTACTTTGCCTCTTTACTTTCATCATCGTACGGCCCCATCCGGGGATGGCTTCAAAATATCAAATCCCCCCAGGCCGTACAAACGGACCCGATTCTGTCCTTGTCCCCTCCAAACCTCGTCGACTGTCCCCCCAATCCGTTATGAACGGCCCAACCATGGACGGTCTGAGGAGCGACCAGGCCCTCGGCCTCGCCCTCGTGATCTTTGGCGTCTTGGAGTTCCCGCTGGCCTGCTTCCTCCTGGCGTGCTCTTGGCTGTCGTGGGAGTCCATCATCCGACGTGAGTAGTCTTCCCCCCCCCCCCCCCCCCCCCCAGTCTCGCCACGCGTTGGCAGGGAGGCGCGTGGGGATTAGCAGCTGACAACGGTCCAGTGTACGCACTACTCGGGATATACCCGTTCCTCGACCGCTTCGCCGGGCCGGCGGCTCGACACTTTCTTCTGGAGACCTGGCGGGGACACTGAAGGGTCTTCGTTCACTCCATGTGTGTTGCAAGGATGCGGCCATAGTCATGCTCTACTATCATTGATGTCACACTCTCCCTAGCAAACGGTATCGGGACACCAATGATCCGGCCAATCTGCTAGTATAGCACGTTGCTTTTACGAATCATCTTCGAAGGTATTGCGTTATCTGAGCACACAAAACCTGTGTAGGATAATAGTCACCATTCACGTGCCAATATGACGAACAACATCGAAAGCGGTCCTTGCTGCCGAGGAATCACGTTGCATCCAAAGTTTGTACTAATCATTCATATTCTCATTATGACTACCTGGTTGTAGTCACCACCAGACGGCGCTTCAAATCATGGTGGTTGGTTATCATCCTCTCTCCGGTTTCCATGCCGTACCCCTCAAACTTCCCGTGCTTGGACGTAAACTTAGTTGGTACGCTTTCTGCCGCCCTGACCAGCGTCGGGATGACTGGCGAAAGGTTCGCTCAAGCCGCCGCTGGCGGGAAGACCGTCGACGGCAAGGCCCTTCTCTGGCTCAGGGAGGGGCGCCGTCTTTTCGGCGCGGCCAACGTGGGGGTCCTGTGTAACGTGCAGGTCAGTACTTGCGGCTGGGCGCAAAGGCGACAACGGACAAGCCCTACCTTGACCTCCCCGGCGCCGTGGATAATGTTGTGGCCAGGCTCGATGGCGTTGTCAGATCGACCAGTTCCGTCGCGAGGCATGGTGGGTGATATGTGTGAATGGTTGGTGGGAGTGTTTGGTTGTTGATGATGATGGGAAACTTTGTGGAAAGGGCAACCGATAGTTCGCTTTTAGGTATCGATGATGTAGTGAAGATGGAAGTTAAGAAGGCGATCGAGGCGGCGGAAGCAGTTTCTTTAAATGAACGATTTCTGACGGTCGAAGCTGTCAACTGCCCCACGTAGAGGGATGAGAAGCTATGAGCTCGACTTTACGTCACCCGTTAGTACCTGCCGCTGAGCTCTCGAACTAGACTACACTACACGTAAATACCCAGGTACATAGCACCTGTGTATCTGTACGCGGCTTCACGGGAGAAAAATTACATATTGTACACGTACGTATCTAGGTATCTTGCTGTAGAACTCACTATGAGGCTGGAACTATCCTGGATCAATTGTTCCCGCCCCCGGCGCCAAACGTCATGATGTGGGGAATGATGCCGCCCACCCACATCGGATCGTCAGATCGGTGCCGTCCCTTGGCTCCCGCAGCGTCACCTCTACCACCACTGCTGGTGCATCTAGGTGCCTAGGTACCTAAGCACCCTATTTGGGTAGGTAGATACATTGGTACAGCAGAACCCACCCACCCGTACCTGTGCACAAGGTAGGTACGTACCAAAGGTGATGTACTCACTCCTCCACTGCAACCTCGGAGGAAATGTCCCGCATCGCGTGCTCTGGCCGACAAACGCCATCTGCTCCATCCTCTTCCTAAACATAATTTCTCATTATTTTATGGTTTCTCCATTTCTCATCATTTTACGGTTTCCGCATTCTTCGAACTGGGCCGCCAGCACACGGTCTTTGGCCGATGACGACAATCAACCCAATCCATCTGGTAATGGCTTGCAGCAATCGGTTCTTGCGCCATGCCGATGCTTCTCAACCTCTGCTTATGATACTTCTCGCTTCACTTGGGGCGAACAAGCTCATGATGCCGGCTTGACGAGCCGTTGAGCATAGTTAGAAGCGACCAAGCATGACGAGGCACCGTTTTCACCTCCAACCCACCAAGGCGACCCGGCTATGTGCAGCCAATGGTTCCGGGGGGAGGTCTGGCATTGATGGTGCATAAGTGATAAGTGCTCATAGTACTAGAAAGTGGCTTGTATGCAACGGAGCATTCTTTCGGCCCCTCCAGCACAGGCCGCAATACATCACTTTAACAGAAACGAAAGCCTAATCCCGAGATGCAGTCTACTCCATTTAACAAGACCCGTTCCGACGAGTCACGATACCACATCGTTTGCGCCCTAGCCAGACCCTTACCCTGTCCGCCCTGAGAAGCGGACTAAGACCTCGGCAAAAAATCGTTCACGCTGGTCGGCGCCCAAGGGTCCGCTGTCGAACGCCCAGGTTGTACCTCGGTCAGGCTTCGTCTCGATAACATCACGCTGCGCTTCTTGGGTCAGGACGAGACACGTTGAATATCGATGCAGGCTTATTTTCATTATGGCATAACTATGGACAATCTCAGGTGCTGCTGGTACCGATGAGCTGCGACAGGCCGAGGACCTGAGCGGTGGTGATCTCCGTGGCAGACGTCTCCCAGCCCTCGTTGAACGGCAGCCGCTCCTCCTCGAAGACGACCTTCATCCACTCCAGCGGCGCGGCAGGCGCGCTGAAGCTCTGCCCGAGGGTGCCGAGGATCACGGCGGACTCGCCCAGGGACACGGTGACCTGGTTGGTGGGTAAGTCGAACTGCGGGTTCGTGGCCTTCGCAGTCGCGATACGCTTGCTGCGCGCCGCCGCCATGGTCTTGTAGTCGATCTTTCCGTCCGCCGACGCGCCGGCCTCGAGGTACCCCCTGGTCTCGGCCCAGACGGTTTCGTTGAACGTCTTTGCGTCGCCCGTGACGGCGAAGTCGGCGCGCGACAGGCTGCCGTCGTGCTCGATGACTTTGTGCTTGGCGATGTCGTCGAGGTTGAAGGTGTTCGGGTTTCCTGTCGTCGACGTCGCGAATGCGGGCGTGCCGAGGGTGCGCACGAGGCTCTCGTTAAAGTGCAGCGCCGTCCCGAGGCCGCTGATGAGGTCCGTCATGCTGATCTCCTTGCCGGTGTGGGGAAGGTAGCCGTGGTTCGCGAGCGAGTTGAGCATCGGGCAGGGGCCGCGGACGGCGTCAGCCCCGGGAGCCAGCCACGGGTGGGCAGGAACGTCGGCAGCGTTTGTGTTGGCGGCCATGGTGACAACGGCGGCAAGGACTGCTGAGGTGCGCATCTTGATGGATCTGTTGTGTGTTTGTGGGAGAGGGGAATAACAGAGGCACGAGAACGAGTGTGGGAGCTGGACTTGTAATGCTCAAACAAAGAGTGTGATGGTTTTGCTTTGCCGGTCTGTGTAACGAATGTGGTCTGCGGAGGACGAAGTGGTGAGCAAGAGGCGAAATGGGAAAGAGACGATGGAGGTTTTATACACTCTTCTCGACTGGAGTCTATAAACGAGCACTCGGCATATAGGACCGGACCTTTTACCTACATAAGTAAAGGAGACACTCGTCTAAAGCCATCGCCAGCGGCAACCCCGAGGGACGCAGCGACACCGACCCGTTCCTCATAGCCCCGGGCAGTAGCCGGGCTCTGTCCCACACGTAGTTCGACGCAGCGAGTTGGATATTGGCCCTCACCAGTGCCGATGCGAAAACACGGGATGTACGGATACGTGGAAGCCACGCCCATATGATATGACCAGGGTTTACTTACGGGTGGAAGCGTACTCATTTCCTCATTCTCCTTAGAGGGCCCCAGTCCTTCAATCTAGATGGTATGAATGCTCCCTCTTGGCGTGCGAATGACCTTTCCCGAGGCTGTCATTGGGTGGGGCGGGGTGGAGGGAGCGGCTCTGTTTAGCCGTGTACAATTGGATTTGCAGGCGACAGCTTGGCAATCCGGCCAACGTAACCTACTACGATAAGGTGAGAGGGATATCCCATGAAGTGCAATATGGCGTTTCCGGATGCGCATTACCTCGCCGGGGGGGCCTGACTTATGCACTAGGAGGGGGGGGACAAAATGTGGGGTCTGGAAGAGATTTTCTCTGCATAGGCTCCGATTGTAAACATCTTGTCAACAATAACCAACCAAATGCCTTGTTGGCTAAGTGGTATAGCGTCTCACTAGTACTCTAGTGTCATGAGAAGATCGGCGGTTCGATTCCGCCACGAGGCAATTTCTTTTGCCGGTTGTGCCATCTTGACTTGCACCCATCATGTGTCTCTGTCTGCATGTAATAGGTAGCAAGTAGGTAGACAGACAGTTAGTTCATAGACATGTGTGACGTTCGATATAGTGGCATTAGTAGAAAGCATTCATTCATTCATATAGATAGCCTCATGTAACAACTCCACAGTCTCTAAATGCAGCAGCAGCCTTCAACTCATCGCACCGCAGCTTCCGCACCCGCCCTCTCCTCCGCAGCCACCGCCGCAGCCGCTCCCGCACCCGGCAGCGCCCTCGACCGAGGGACAGCAGCTGTCAGGATGGTGGCCGCAGTCGCCGCACCGCGGGAACGCGAGGTCGGCAAGCGGCAGAACACCCACCGCCGCCTCCTCGTTCTGCAGCGCCGCCTCCACGACGCCGCCGTCGACGCCCGCACGCCCGCCCTCGCATGCCCAGCACAGGCACGCGTGGTAGGCCTCGCCGTCGAAGGCATCGGCCCAGAGCGCCTGCATGTCGGCGGCCAGCGCGCCGAGCGTCTCGTCGGCGATCTCGTCGTCGTGGTCGACGAGCCGCCCCGCCGCGGCGCGCTTCGAGAAGGCGAGGTACCGCGCCGGGCTGAGCTGGTGGGTGTGCCAGACGAGGTCGATGTCGAGCGTGGGCACCATGACGGTGCGCGGGTGCGCGGCGATGAGGTGGAAGAAGCGCGCGTACCGGGCCCGGGAGCGGGCGAGCGTCGAGGCGAGCGACGGGCTGCGCAGCCAGGCGTGGCGGGCCATCTTGGTCGAGAAGGAGAGCTGGCGCCGGATGGCGGCAGCGAGGGGGTAGGTGAAGAGCGGGGTGCCCGTCGGGGATCGGTGGGTGAAGACGCCGGTGTGGGCTGCGGAGAGGGAGGGGAGGTCGATGTCGGGGATTGTGAGGTTTGACTGTCGTCGGTGGTCAGCGACGAACTCTTCTTGTTACTCGTGACTTTCTCTCTCTCCCTCTCTCTCTCTCTCTCTCTCTCTCTTTCGTCCTTCCTTTTCACACGCACACCACCGTCTGACTCTACGGAGGGCAAGAACTCACAATCTCGGACCACTTCAGGCCGTCCAGTCCCAGCCGCCCGCCGAGCTCGATGAAGCGCGCGTACGCCTTGGGGTGCAGCATCAGGGCGTGCCACGCCATGAGCACGTCAACCGGCGGCATCCGCTCCGCCGGCCTCGGGCCGCCGGCGCTCCACGCCTCGAAGCGCGCGACGGCGCGGTCGCAGTACGAGTCCCAGGCCACCTCCGGGGCGAGGCCCGCCTCGGCAGCGAGCAGGCTGACGGTGCCGTGGAGAGCGACAAAGGTCTCGAGGAGCTGCAGATGGGCGGCGCACTCGGCGGCCGAGGGCAGCTCGCGAAGCGAGACGGCGGGGGCGGAGGCAGCCTGCGTCTGGGCTACGAGGTCCGGCTTCGAGGCCTGTCGGAGCTCGGCCGGAGGGGTCCTGTGTGGAGCTTGTGTTAACCGGGATCCGCGAAGGGGCTCTGAGAGAGAGAGATAGAGGGGGGGGAGAGGAAGAGAAAGACTTGACGAACTGGTTAGAGAGGGTGATGGCTGGCATGTTGGCGGCTCGTAGGACCCGGTCCTGTAGAATGATTCGAGGTACGTGGGAGCGAACTTGGCCCGCGGGTGTTCTACTAGAGTCTGTAGATTCTCGATCGGCTCTGGGTATTTTCACAACACTACACACGCAACGAGAACGAGATATTGAAGCTTGTCAACTTTCAACAACATGCACAGCGGAAAGGAGAAGGGGGGAGCGGGCAGCTGGTCTTCTTATCGGCACGACGCTTGACGGCCAACATGGAGGGGTATAGCCTTATCTCGCTGCATCGTTGCACATGACAAGCAGCAGCCTTGTGACCAGCCGCCGCGAATCCCAAAACGGCATGGAGGTGAGCAGGTTTCAGGACGCCGGCGCGAGACGGACCTGGCGGTGAGGAAGACGTGATTGGCGGAGGAGCTCGACTCAGGCGGCACAGAAGGCAAGGGAAAGATGGAGGATGAAGTGGAAACTTGCTCATATCCACATCCACACAGTCCCTTGAAGAGTCGGAAGCGGGCGTCGGGGGGTTCGGGCGCGGCCCCGCGCATGTTGGTTCAACGCTTGGTTCAAGCAAGATCCGCCGGCTAGCTGGGGTAAGCTAGGTAGGTAGCTATGCAACACTTCAGCTGACTAACCAAGTAAGACGATTGGGGGAGTCGGAGTGGGAGGGGTTGCTTGTGTTTTCTCCAACTGCCACGTCTTCACCTCTTCGCTTCTTCACATCATCCAGAACAGCGAACGGTCCGATGCGGCGAGGGAGCGTGACAGATAATGATGGAACACATCGTCATCTAACCATAATTGTCCTACCTCGAGCGACGGGCTGTGGAAGAGAGTGCGTTTGTCCGATAAAACCAGCCATCAAGCTCCGAGTCAGGACGGATGCTGCCGTAGCATTCACAAGCAAACATCCCAACTCCTCAACCTTATCCAGGAAACAAACACCACGAAACAACAGACACACGCACACACACGGCCCGTCTCAACACCCTCTCATTCACCCGGGAACGACGGCCTTCTCTCCCGCGTGAATCACGGCAGCCCCCGCCATTCCCTGCCGAGCAGGGTCTTCTGAATCACCCACTCCCCTACACAGGGCCGTCGTCCGCCACCGGCTCAAGACCAGGTAGGGGTGCCGCACATTGGCGGCTGTTTTCTTAGTCTTATCTGCTAGAATGGGGCTCGCAACCACATCACAACTTCCAGCTTAGCTCCCACATCGCCGAAGGTGTGAGGTGACATGTGTTAACGGTACATATTTGAGTGCTAGTTCAAACAGCCTGAATTTACTCCCTGATGCGTGAACGTGGTCGACACCGATGCTATGGTGACTGCAACGGTGAAAACGACACCCGGGACCGACTGTCAGCCAACAGGGGCGATCACAGATGGTGTGGTCGAGGGTGAGCTAGGCCTGGTAGCGCCGATCGAGCGCGCGGCCTTTTCCTGCGACGCAACATGAAGACGAATGGGGCGGCAGATGACATCGCGAACACGGAGGAGTCGCCGCAGAGGGCATGGGGCGGGAGTCCTACACCTGGCAGTGAGAGTTATCCATGGGTATCATGAGATGCGGTAGAGGGGCTACAAGTCCAGGGCGGTAGAACTCTGAAGGAAATGGCAATGTTGGTATCCGTGGCTGACGGCCGATGGCACCCTGATGGTAAGAAAAAGCTGTGGGATTTCCTTGGACAACTTGTCAATTCTACTAATGGTTAACTGCACTATTCTGATGCTCTGCCATGCCATGCTACGCTATGCTATCCGTTCCGAGCTCGAGAAAAAAAAAAAACCCTCTCAACAACCAGTGTCAAACGCAATCCCTTCCTAGTCTACCCGGCCTGCGAGTCTTCAAGACCACAGCTCGCGCCGGCGCCGCCTGGCTGCTGACTCCCCGTGCTGCCATGCCACTCACTATTCCATAGCCTTCCTGTGCTCCGCACCTGCCGTTCATCGTCCACCGCTTCTGAGGATGCCTGCATCGTAGCCTCGGCGCTCTTATACTGAATGAGAAACCTAGGCGAAGTCTGAATCGCCGTCGGAGCCGTGCCCCTCAAAGCCGCTGTCCGAGACAGAGAGCTGGCCGTTCTTAGCAGTGTCGTCAATGTCCAAGCCGTTGAGGTCGATACCAACACCCTCGTCCTCGACAGGAGAGGCGAGGTCGGAGTGGACGTCCTCGAGGTAGAGGAAGCCGTCGGTCTGGGGCTCCTGTTGAACCCCACCACCGTCATGGGATTTCTCCTCGCCCACATAGCCGCTCTTCCCCTGGAGAGACTCAACGAGCTTGGTCAGCTCGTCGATGCGGGCCTGAAGGAGGACGATCTCGGTCTGGTCCAGCTCCTTGAGCTCCTCGAGGCGCTTGATCTTGGCCTGCGCCTGCGCCAGGGCTTGCTTGAGCTGGCAGATCTCGGTCTGGTCGAGGTCGGCCATGGTGGTGGCCTGGTTGAGGAGGTCGGAGGCCATGTCCAAGGAAGGTAGGAGTTTGAGGGAGTTAAGATGTCCTGGTGTTGGGTGGAAGTTGTTGATGGGAGGGGGGGGGGAGGGGGTCCGGCCGCCTGTTCAGTGGTGTGGAATGTGGGAATTGTCTTTTTTGTACTTGGGGCTGGTGGCCTGTACAAAGAATCTTGAGATATCTTGATCTTTTATAAAAGGTGTAATGTGAAGCCCTGCTTTGTGAGTGAGAAGTCAGTAAGAGAGTCCAGGGAAGGGGATTGTCTCCCTTTTTATAGAAGTTGAGAAAGACGGGGGGGCACTCAGTCGGGGCGGGCTTGGAACAAGTGAATCGTCGCATATCAAGACGTTCATGACGATTCAGAGCTTGGACGAAGTGAATCGTCGCATACTAAGACGTCCCTGGCGATTCAGAGACGAAGCCAGGAAGTATCGATCACCACGATCAACTGTGTTTGGCCCAGACGACGGTTCGTGGCTGTGGATGGGTAAAGGACAGACGAGGAGAAGAAAGGGACCTACCTGATCCTGGATGAAAGTCGGGAATACAACAATCAGACCTACTGACTACGGCGTAACTTGAGGCGGAATCAATATTTTTTTGCCAGGTTGTCGAACTTGAAGCAGCAAAATGTTTGTTGGAAGAGGTATTGCGAAGTTTGAAATTCGCGCTGATGACGGTCTCAGAGAGGAAAGTCACAATTCGAAAAAAAAAAAAAAAACCACATCTGCTGCCTATTTTTCTCTCGTTTTCGGGTCGCAGCCTGCAGCACTGCCCATCACGTGGCGGGTTAGATACCGTCGCGAAGCGGCACACGAAAATATGGGATGAAGATGGGCGGCGAGAGGACACAAAACAACAACTTTTGATCCCTATACGACAGATAGTAGCAATGGCTATTTGTGAGGTAGGTACGAGTCTGCTTTTGGGAGCGCTCTGGAAGACACTTGATAGTACTTAGTAGTGCTCACGATTTTATCCTAAGTTGGAGTCTATATAATTTCTGAGTTGTGGGAGCAGTTATATTGTGGCTATTCTTGTCTCCCGGATCCCGTGAGAGAGCTGTATCCTCAGTGCATACAACTCCTCCTAGCTTCCAAGATCCATAGCCCTAGCATGACCAGCATTTCTACAAATACCTTTGACTATCTTACTCAGGAGCCGGCGCTTGAAAGACTCCCAAGCATCACTAAAGCGCGCTGCCAGAACGCCTGCCGGATCAACAGGGTCGGAACAGACCACCTATGAATATGGCGCCGTCTTCCACGCCTAGTTGGTTCTCAAGATCGAGTAATGGCGTCCTTAGTGCAACTCTCGCGCCCAAGTGCAGTGGGATCATCGTTTCTAAGAAAGCCGTCAACTAATTCAGCCGACTATTGCCAGAAGTAAGTCCTGGTCAGTGGTAAGCCAACCGACTTTCTCAGTGACTGTTTTCCTTTCAGCCCAACAACCAACTATGACTTTGTGATCCAATCAACCAACAAAATATGGGTCCAAAGGTAGGCTGGTTTCTATCAGGAAAGCGCTCGCCGCTGGATGGAAATGGTGCACTTTGGTGCGCCGTCGAGATCAACATTGAAATCACATTGTGTGTTTCTCATCAAATATGTCAAAACAAAGAACGTTAACAAAACTTGGAGTGGAAAAACCTGAAAGGGCAAATCCTACAGTGTTCTTGGGTGGCCGTCTCGAATCTGCCGGAAAACCGTTGTTGTGACGTTGGTCAGGTCAAAATAGAGAGACCCAACAATAAGGCACATCGATAGGCGGCACAGAAACGTGGCTTGCGCTGTGGTTTCCTATTCGCTATTTTCTGAGCTTATCATCTCAATACTATCAATATCCTATAAAATCCATGCTGCCTTTACAAAATTAATTCCTGTACCTGGTACCCCTCACCGATCAACTATAAACCCAACGGTCGAGCCGCCCACCCTCATTTTCTTACAAAGCCTCAGATTCTACCGGCTCTCGTGAGCGATCTACAGCTCTGACCGTCTACATAGTACCCCATAACAACGTTACTGCAATGTCTTGCGACGATCAAGCTATCGATGAAACAGAGAGGCTCGTACAGACTCTCCCGGTGCACCCCGATACAGAGCCTCCGAAAGATGGCAAGACGAGCCCAGGGTCCATGATACCACCCGTAACATCTGCTGATGCTCGAGCTGCATACCGAAAGGTAACGGTTGAATGCAATAAACGTGAAGCACTGTGTGGACATGGATGGAAGAAGGCTAACGCACATCGATGACCATAGGCCAAGGATTGGGTTTCTGAAAATCCTGGCCAAGCGGCGTGCTACACGGTCGGCGCCGCCAGCCTTGCCATCGCGGCCTCACCGGCCTTGGTTTCTGCCCCTATGTTGACCGCGATGGGATTTGGAGCCAAGGGCGTTGTTGCCAGTAAGTATTTAGCATGAGACGACCGGAATCGCCTGTTGATATCAGAAATCCGACAGAAGCTGACCTGTACCAACAACAGACTCAGCTGCGGCTGCAGCTCAAGCAAGCATCGGCAACGTCGTGGCACCGAGTCTCTTCTCCACATTTACGAGCGCCGGGATGGCTGGGTACGGGGCCGCAATAGTGAACGGTGCAGTGCAGGCCGGCGCCGGTGCTACGGCTGCTGGGTCCGGGGCATATATCGCGACGAAACAATGGTTTGCAGGGAAGGAGAAGAAGACCAACTCAGAAGCGGGTGATGGCGCGCCGGAAGACAACGACGAATCTGACAGCGGCCTATGAGGACTAGGACTGCTGACAGCGAGGCAACAACGAAAGTGGACATGTGAATATTAAGCAGACCCTTTGTAAGGTGACGATGCAGTTTGTGCAAATGCAGATCAGGAAAGTGTTGTTGTGTCTGTCATCCCAGCTGGACTTGACGTTCTGAGGCTGTGCACTTGATGTTTCGTGAGAAGGGAATGTTCGAGATCTCGTATGCTGTCCCCATCTTCGGTCTCTTGACTGGTCTTGGTACGAGGACGATGGTGACGTTTTTATCGCAGGAGACTAACACAAGAAATAGTAAAACTCGTTGAACCACTAAAACCGACACGACAACAATATAGCAGCCATAACGTGCCTAGACTTAGAAGTTTATTTGACTTTACGGGCTTTGATTGAACTAGGCCAGAGTTTGGCTGTCAAGGGAATGTACCTATGGCGATGTGAGTAATAGGTTCAGTAATTAAAGCCGAACTTCCTGCCATGCATCTCACATCCTCAAAGCTTCTCAGAGTCTTGACTGGCCTGGAAGCAATGCTGACTCGCTTTCAAGGGCGCTACTCCAACCGAGACTTAAGAGTCATTGGTTAATGACTCTAGCCCGCTCGCTGGTCTGCGTGGTCTTGGCACTGAGCCTGGCTCCTATTTGGGTTCAAATACGGATTTGGGAGGTTTCTGGAACTCTCACTGTAGAGCCCCCTTGGGCTACAGTGTGTACCACGGAGGATGATCTGTCGAGTTGTAATAGATTGCGGATAGAGTCCCTTGCTGCAAGATGCAGAGCCCGGCCAGTGTACGTAATGGCAACGGGGTGGAATAGGCAAGAAGCTCCGCGAAACTTATGTGCACGATAGGGTGCTCCCAAATTCATTTCCAGTGCACAATGGCCGCAAAGGAGGCAAGAGGACTGACAGCACTCTGGACGACGATCTTCATTATATGAATGTGGTCAATTTGTTTTACGCAACAGGAGGTTTAGCCAACTAGTTCCGAATTTTAGATTCATCAGGGAAACTACCTAGCTGCAGTTAAAGTTGGAGGGATGCAGGCGACGAGCCCGAGGACAATGTTCGAGTTAATTATCCGGCCGATCTTTGCTAACCCTGTGACAGCCAACAAGCCCACCCTCTTCACTGTCCCCCCCGAATACAATACTGCACGCGACGGCATCCCTGGGAAGCTAATGACTAGAAGCTTGTGGACCGATGTGTAGCGTAAGAGCTAGGGAAGACCCGGGTATCTAGAGAGGGCTGAATCATACTTTGCGATTGTCTTCCAGATGCAGGCAGCGGCGTTTTACGTTGGCCGGGATGCGGGTGCGGCCTGCAGACTCTTTGGACTGGAAGTCACCGCCATTGTGGTGAAAAAAAAATCAGCAGAAAGGCGTGTCAGTCCGAACTTGGTGGAACCCTGTTGCTGCCACCCCTCCCCAGAACGAGGTGGGAAAACGCGCTACTTTGCCGCCGCAACCAAAGCATTTGGCGACGGATGCGCCGGTTGGGTTAAGGTTCTGTGTTCGGTCGATCCTCGCATTTGTAGGTTTGAAGCGGCAGCCGATTTATGTCGACCGACCGAACGGCCAGAGTTACGCTAGAAACTACGGGGTGCCTCGGCGGGTTCTCCGGGGGTCACCTCCGGGACGGGGGCTCCTCCGTTTCCCGATGGCCGAGCTGGCAAATGCCGACTCTGGCTTCCTTGATTCAGGTCGCATTGGCCCAACCCACGCGAGTGGTGGTGGCATGGGGCCAACCGCTGTGTAGTATTTTTAGAGGCTGTGCAACGACGCGCGTGAGACATTTCCGGCGTTCCACGATTCCATTATGGGGCCCTCCCTCGTGTACAGGTACGTAGTAAGTTGAGCAAAAGATGGGCCCTCTCTAACTCAGGGGTTTCTCGACGGTTGTCATGATTAGATGACATAATTGAGCAAGGGTGTCCGGGATCGTCGCTCTGCCCAACAAGTCATATTTAGGAACTCCCGAAGTGCGCTTCTCCCTTTTCGTCCACCTGCTCCCCGCCCCCCAATCGTGCTACTATACCAATACTGCTGCTGCTGTATCTTACGCCGGTTATTCTTATACGTGCAAGCTTGTCCGGCCCAGTGAGCCTCACTTGACAGATGACGGCCATCGCACCGCCAGCGTATCTTCACCTGCCCATCCACCCACTCTAGACCCGATTTCTTCCACCCGCATGTTTTCTCGCAACGGCCGAGCAAGCCAGAAAGGCACAATGTGGGAAGAATCCACCCGGGGACGGGAGGGGCTGTCGGACGAGTCCCCCCGGTCCAAGGAGCAAGACCGGTACGGCGAAGGCGGCGGCGATGACAGGACGTCGGCCGCGGCCGCGGCGAGGAGGAGCGCGGACAAGATCAGATGCCTCGACGGCCTCCGCGGAGTTGCTTGCCTTCTCGTCTTCAACTACCACTTCCTGTGGCCGTGGACGCCTGCCATTATGCTTGGCTACGGGGCCATGCCCCCCGGGTCCCCCGAGCCCTACTTCGAGCGGTCATCCTTGCCCATCCTGTGTCTTCTGCAGCGCGGACGCCCAATGGTGGCCATCTTCTTTGCTATTTCGGGCTATGTCCTTTGCCGCCACATTCTGAGGGCCATCCACGAGCGACGGCTCGAGGCCGCGTACCAGGGTCTCGCGTCGTCCGTCTTCCGACGCGTGTTCCGCCTGTACATCCCCCCCACCATCAGCATGTTCCTGGTAGCCGTGCTCGCCCAGATGGGCGCCTTCCGCTCCGAGGATGACATCTACAAGGGCCCCGACTCGAGATACATCAACGGCACTGTGACGGTGGCTCATCTCAACAGCACCTGTGCCAATGGGACGCACGCAGTCGAGGGAGCTCCTGGCATCGCGAGGTACTTGGGGCTGACGACCCCGGTGTTTTTGGGCAATGTCACAAACAACGAGACCAGCACGCTCTGTGTGAACGCCACGTCCCAGCTCTTCATGCCCCCGATGTTGTATCGGCTGGCCGACGACATCGCGGCAAAGGCCAAGGCGGCGAACGAAGCCAAAGGACTGAACGGGACCGTGATCAACATCACCATGACGGACGCGCCCACGACCTCCTACCACGACCTCCTCCACCTGAGCGCCAAGCCCGTGACCCTAGACGCTAGTAAAACCCCGCCCAACGTCACTGGCCCGCCGCAGTTCTCTTGGGTCCAGCTCGGCGGCTCGTGGGAAGAGCACCCATTCATCCACGACAACATCACCTATGCCCTCTCAAACTTCACGAGGGCTTACGTCGAGTGGGCCAACCCCTTCAACTTCGGCCACTACCACACCCGCTACGACCCCCACACCTTCACGATCCCGATGGAGCTTCGCGGCTCCATGTTCATCTATCTCTTCCTCATGGGCACCGCGGCCCTGAAGGCCAAGTGGCGCTTCCGCCTCGGAAGCCTTCTCTCCGCGTACAGCCTGGTCCTTGGACGCTGGGACATGGCCATCTTCATGGGCGGCCTGCTGCTCTCCGAGGCGGACATCAGGCGGGCCGACGACCGGGGACTAGCGCCGCCGGCGACGAGCAGCAGGAACGGCCGCCAAGCCGGCCCCGGACAACCGGCGCCGAGCTCCAGCGGCGCCCGCTGGGCCGTCCTCTTCGTCGCCCTCTACCTCCTCTCGTACCCCGACGCCGGCGCCGAGTGGACGCCGGGTTTCGCGTTCCTGTCGTCCCTCGTGCCGAGATACTACATCCCGCTGTCGGGCTGGATGTTCTACCAGGCGATGGGGGCCCTCCTGCTGCTCCCTTGCGTCCTGCACAGCCCCCTCCTCCGCCGCCTCCTCGAGGCGCGTGTCGCGCAGTACCTCGGCAAAATCAGCTTCTCCTTCTACCTCGTCCACGGCCCGGTGCTGCACAGCCTGGGCTTCTGGATCATGCCGAGGCTCTTCGAGCGGCTCGGCCGGAACGCGGGGCTCGTGGTCGGCTGGGTCATCCTGCTGGGCGTTTCGTTGTATCTGTCGGACTGGTGGTGCAGGAAGATCGATGTCTGGAGTGCGACTGTCGGGAGGAAGGTAGAGAAAATGATGAAGGACTGAGCTAATATATATATATAGCCAGGCTGCTTGATGACTGTTTTTAAATTAGAGTTTGTTCAAGGGAAATGAAAATGACCAAGTAAAGTAAAGACATGCGGGTGAAAGACCCTTGTGATATTTATATACATATATACATATATACAGGTTGGGTTTCGTATGTTTCAAGCCGGCATAGGTGCGTTACCAGCAGCTTGTCCTCAGGGTCAGCCAGGAAACCAGGAACAACCAGTCGCTGTCATGAGGATTCGCCAGTGGTGGCCGGTGCTAAGTGTTCGTTGTTATTCTCACGTGGGAACCTAGTTCTGACGACGCTGAACTACCAACTTCTTCCACGGGCTTGTGCGCTTGGAACGCCGCGCAGGCTGCTTCCAGATGGGCCGGTCAGGGTCATAGCCGACCAGGCAGTTGACGGTCTCGGCGCCCTCGCCGGCATCGTTGATCTCGCCGCCGACGGGGTTGCGCCATTGGCCGGTCAGCTTGATGTGCCCGTCGAGCGCGTCCGCCATGGTCTTGCCGAGCTCGAGCGCCTTGGCGGCCCTGCCGTGGGCGTAGTGCGTGAGCAGAGAGTGCGCGGCCTCGCGCTCGCCGTTCTCGATGAGGAGGCCGGCGCCCGCCTCGACCCAGCCGACGTCGCTGCGGCTCTGGTTCTCGAAGCCCGTGAGCATCTGCGTGACGATGGGCAGGTAGGCGTCGGGGGCCGAGCACATGTAGTAGAGCACGCGCTTGAAGACGCGGCCGGCGAAAACGCTGGCCTCCTGGAGCTGGTAGTCGGGGTTCAGGAAGCTGCCGGACGCGCCGGTGGTGAGGTACCGGTGCTCGCCGAACTCGGGAGGCACCTCGTCGACGCCGAGCCACCACGGCACGAACGGCGAGGAGACGGAGGTGGCCGGGGCGTTCCAGATGCGCAGGAGATCGCCGTCGATCCCCGCCTTGAGGCTCACGACCTGCCCGTAGCCGGCCTCGTCGTCGGCGATGCGCCTGTCGCGGACGCGCTCCATGAGCTTCTCCTCCGTGAGGGGGGCCATCCTGAGCGTGGCCTCCTCCAGGGCGGCCTGGGACATGAACTTGAAGCCGCCGTCACGCGCCGTGACGTTCTCGCCCTTCATGCCGTAGGCATTGAAAATGTTGAACGGCTCGCCGCTGTCGGGGTTCCACCAGCCCTGCTCGACCGCAAAGGAGACGATGTTCTCGGAGCCCATGTAGTCCGAGCGGCCGGCAAAGTCGGTGGGGAAATCCTCGATGTAGCCGGGGTACAGCACGCGGACCTCGTCGGCCTTGAGGCGCTCGGCCGCCCACAGCCCCTTGCCGCCGGCCATCTCCCACACCACCCAGCCCTCGTCCTTGTCGGCGACCAGGTGGGTGTTGCCGCCGTAGGTCGCCTCGCCGTACCGGTTCACCAGGTCGCCAATGATCTCCACGCCCTCCCGCGCGGTCCTCGCGCGCTCCATGACGATGCGCGCGAGGTCGCTGTACTGGATGCCGTGCTGGGGCGTGGGCGTCATCTCGACCAGCTCCTCGCGGTTCTGCGCCCAGACGTCGCGGACGGCGACCCCGTTCTCGTTGAGGCCGCCGTTGGTGAGGGGCGCCGGGAAGCCCTCAAAGTCCGAGTACTCCATCGACAGGTACCGGTAGGTGTGCGCGACCTGGGGGATGGTGAAGAGCTCGCCGGGTATGCTCGCCTGGTCGGTGATGCCGACGGTGATGGTGGCGTTCGGAGCGTGGTCGCGGGCGGGGAACAACTGCAGCCAGTGGGAGGAAACCTCCTCGCCGGTGCCGCCGACCATGACGCTGCCGTCGGCGGTGAGGTCCTTGCCGACATAGAAGGCATAGCTGGCGGAGGCCGGTCCGGCGAGGGCGGCCAGGACGACAGCGGAGCTTTCCAACATCATCTTAGCCCGTGTTTTGAACGGAAGATGGATGGCTCCGACAGAGTTGGCTGGAGGCCTGTGAAGAAATTGGAGCAGGAGTGGAAAAGGTCTCTTCAAGCTGGACCCTTTTTGCCCTTCCTCTCTATATTTCCATGTAGACTCTTCATTAGCATCGGTGCCAAAGGAATGCTGCCCCTTCAATATTGACTTTGGCTTGCAGTACCCCACACCGAAGTCTCCGATATCGCTAGCGGTGTAGATAACGGGTGCCAAGGACCGCAACACTGGGTAAGTGGTTAACGTTGCTAATCGGCCTCTATATGCATGGGTGACAATTATCTTATTTCTCTTCAAATGTCCCTGGGGGAGTTGGTTAAACTGTAATCAACTCCCGCAGTCATTGCTTGACTCGGCAACACAATCGACTAAAGTCACCTAATTGGACCTGAGACCGCAAGTCATTTCCCGATACTTGAGGCTTTTAACTCCGTACGCCAGTCAGCGTTCAAACCCCTGTGTATTTTTGAACTGATGAGCTTAACGCCCGCAGAAAGGGTAAGATGTAAAACAAAGGGAAGCATGACAACACATCCGAGATGAGTCCAAGAAAAATATCGTGTGATATGTTTTCTATACATGTATTGAGGCCTGGTGGCCGGGTATCATTAACTCTTCCAGAGCCCCGTCTGGCTCTTCTAGTGTGCTTCACTGCCTCTTGCGGCCTCGCGCTCCAAAGCCCACTTGGAACTGTCCACAGCCAACAACGGTGATGCGCTGAGGGCTTCGTTGCACCAGCGGCCGTAAATCTTTCCTGCTTTTCGAGGTGGAGGGAGGTTGGCGCAACGATTCTTAAAATGCAATGCTGTTCGCACCGATCCCTTCCAAGCATCACTTCAGTCGCACAATAGCCTCAAGACCGCTCAACTTCCTCACGCGGCTCTCGTCCTCGAACCCCTCGTCCTCGCCCTCGACGACGACGTCGTCCACCACTCGCAAGGTCTTGGTCCGCACCTCGACCACGCAGTCGCTCTGATCCGTGAACCACGCCACGACGGCCAGGACCTTCTCGACGGCCCTGCCCGCGCCGAGAACCACCGCCTCGCCGTCGCCCCCCCTGGTCCCGTTATCGCGGTGCAGCAGGTCGATTCGCTGGCTCAGGTTCAGGCCCCGCGTCGACGGCGCGTTGTGCTTGAGGGACTTGTCGAGCTGCGCGCGGACGCGCGACACGACCGACATGAAGGAGCATTTCGCACCGACGCAGATGTACTTTGACTTTGGCGAGACGGGCTGTTGTGGGCGGGCGAGCGCTCGTTTCCGTATCTTGGTGCCTAGGGGGCGCGTGTTAGGTGGAACTCTGGGTTCGACCAACAAAGGCCGGGGGATAGCAGATTTGGCTTGCCTGTGGGTAGTCGTGACAACTTTTCCACTTTTGACTGCTGTCCCTTCTGCCTTGAGCCGTCCTTGCCAGCCTGGCCTTGTGTCGGTGACCGGGAGGGCGCCATGATAGGCAGCCGTTTGCAAGTCTGAGGGGGTGTAATGAGATGAGCCCCGATGACCCAAGCCGATCTAACAGCTTGGATTAGATCCGAAACGACGTTCCTTGAATTTAGGATGATTTGGGTTCGTGGGAAAACGTGTCCAGTTATTCGGAAGGTTTGTAAGCGTGGCCTTCGGAGCTTGGATGAGACGGTCCAAAATCAACCATGATCCCGTCTCCCCAGATGAGAAAAAGTGTAGATGCATTAAGTGGAGACACTGTCCGCTGTGGTCACCACTCTACCGGTATGTACCTATATAATTATGGGGCACATGCTAGCTTGACGCCCCCCACACTGTACAAGGTACCGACCACCACCCCTGGTCCTCGAAGTCTCCCGCGATGACGAGATGCACGACCCGAGCTTCAAACTATCGTCCGTCATGAGTTGATCATTCCACCACTGAACGCCCTGTTGCGGCTGCCTGCAACACCAAACACCACCACCGCGACAACCCCCTCGACAAGCTCCGGGCGCTGAGGAGAAGAAAAAGACAACATGTCAATAGCAATCTGGCCTCGCCTGTCCCCAGAGGACCTGCTTCAAAAGAAGCAGGAATCGCTCGTACGTATCCCCATTCCAGCTCTCTCTCTCTCCCTCTCACCACCCAGCTCCCCGACGCAGAGCAGGTTGCCTTCTAAAGTGAGACGAAATGCTAATCAGAATCGGACTGCCCCCGCAGAGACGCGAGCTTGAATGGATCGTCACGGAGACCCACGCCGTCCTCAAGGACGTCCGCTACGGCCTGCAAGAATGCTACGCCCTCCTGGCCCCCATCGACCCGGGCAGCACCCTCGTCATGAGCACGCAGCGTAACGAGCGCGTAAAGGGGACGGTGACGCGGGTCGGAACGCGGATAGTCAAAGGGGTTCGGCTCTCCCCTCCCCCCGCTCTGCACCGCCGGCTCAACCCTTAGCTGACATATATCCATAGACAATCCACCTCCAGCTCCGAACCCTCCCGACGCAGACGCTTACCCTCGACCCCTCGCACCCAATTCACATCGCCGCGCTAGAGACTATTCACACCCATCTCACCGAGTGCCTCGACCTCCTCTCCCTCACAGACACCCCGTCCCCCTCCACGAACCCCACGCAGCTCGCCGCCCAGCTCCGCATCATCGCCGCCTCCCTCGCCGAGTCCTCCTCCCTCCTCAAGGGCCCGCCCCCCAACCAGTCCGACCCCCGCTGGCAGACCGACTCGTGCCCGCCCGTCCATTTCGCCCCGCTCCTGGGCCCCAGCATCAGCTTCCACCTTGGCCTGCAGGAATCGAGCTTGGTCCTCTGGCTGCGCGCCCTCGAACCCGTTGATACGCCGGTGCACTTTGGTACCAAGCTCGGTCTGGCGCTGGGCACCGTCCGCCGACTCGAGCACGACGAGATGGATCGCCCGTTCCGCTTCACGTATAGCACCGTGACGGACGGTGGGCTGAAGCACAAGCACGGCACCGGGCACCCGCGGAGCAGCGAGAACACCCCCAGCGGGCTGGGTACCCCGTCCAGCAACGGCGAGGCCAACGAGGTTTACGTGCGGGAAAAGGTCCGCGTCGAAAGCTTGCCGGACCCCAACCTGATGTCGCTATCCGCGAAGCTGGTTGCTTTGGGCCATACACTGGCCAGTGCAAGGAGGAACCTGGCAGCGGTCATGGGCGAGGAGTTTGACGAATGAGGCAAGAGTCCTTCGTGGTCTGTAGTTGACATTGGATACCCCCCCGGGAGTTTGGCAGGGAAATAGAATCATTGCGCCTTGGCCAAGGCTATTGTTTTTTCAAATTCCTATGTCCTGGTTCTTTGACCAGAGATCTGTCTGTACACATACAAGTTGCCAGAGTGTAACCCTATAGAGGCGAACGGAAAAAAAAAAGAAAAAAAAAAAAAGAGAAGGCGTCTGTCTGTCTTCTGGACCTTTCAATCCCAATCCATGAGCTCGATCCTCCGCGTGCCTTGGCAAGCAGGCATAAACTGGACTGGTAAAGCTTCCGCGTCGTTTTGTAATAAGGTAGCAGACCACATCAGCGTCGATATGGCGAAGACGGCCCAGGTTGACAGATGGAGGTATGTGATGCTGCACACGCCAATGAGGTAGTTGATCAGACCCGAGCAGCCAATACAGCTCCCGCCTCATGCCACCGGAGACCAGGGCATGGGGATCAGGATCCTGGACTTCATGGTCTGAATCAGCGGAACAGTCTTGTGAACCGTCTCGCTCCAGCCCTCAACACTCCAGCTCTTCTCGCGGCGGATCTTGCGCTCCTCGAGGTTGGCGAACTGCCAAAGGTGATGGACGGTGTTGAGATCTCCTATCTGCACGAACCAGGCACCGACGCCCTCCATGACCTCGCGTCTCGCCTTGAGGCCCCGTCTCCAGTGGGTCTCCCACTCGAGGAGGTTGCCGGGGTGTAGAGTGTATGATCGCAGCTCGAAAACGCCGCCAAGCTGCCGGGGTGGCGTGGTGGGCCAGAAGGAGAACTCCTGCATGAGGGACGTCTTCTTTGAGGTGATGAGGCTCTTGAGCTTCTTGTCGAAGTCGGCGAATTCGGGGTGCGAGCCAATGTTGTGGATGGACTCGTGATAACCCTGGTAGCGCTGATACTCCCAGATGTGGACTGCCGGCCTAATATTAGCAACTGGTTCCGCTTCCGCATTGGGGGGGTCGCGAGCCAACATACCAAAAGTGTCACAATCTCCAACCTCGGTCCTCCAGCTTCCAACCAGATTCACCTTGTTCTCGGGCATGGACGCCATGCGCGGGTACCAGCTGCCAACGAGCTTGGTATACTCGTCGACCTTTTCGGGCTTGACCTCGTGGAAGACGATCGAGTGGACGTACTTGCCTCGGGCGAGGACTTGGCTGAAGCTGGCCTCGAGCTGGGCGTCGAGCTCGCGACCCTCCTTGGTGCCGTAGATGAGGTTGGTCAGGGGACCGGCCTTGCGCGGAGGCTCTTGAGAGGCTTCGGCCTTCTGTCCTGAAGTAGCACTCGCAGATGAGCCCAAGTCCTGGGCGGATCCAGAAGCGGAAGGGAAGGGGGAGGGGGAGGATGATCGACTGTACGCACTTGCTTCCCGCTGCTTCTGTTGCTCAACCAACTGCTCTCGGAACTGCTTGGACTTCTCGTTGAAAGACGCGACGCTCTGAGGCGCGGGGATTACGTCGGCCATGGAGGGCACCTTGAGCTGTTGGCTCGTCGAACTGAATGCTCGCAGCGCGGATCGCGGGGTTGCCGCGCCGGCCGCTCGCACCAATCGCTGGCTCAACATCTTTTCGGTGAGGAGGTGTATGGGGCAAACGGGGTGTTGGTTTCTTATGGGTGGAAGGGTAAATGGAAGTGGTGACCAAGAGGTGTCTCTTTTACTAGACGAGGTACGTTGTCGACTTGAACAGACGGTGACAAACGTGCTCTTTGTTTTGCAAGAACAAGCCTCTGGTACGGGGATGCGAAGGAGGAAGTAGGTAGAGCGGATTCAACACGTCTTGATCGACAAGAAGCAGGAAGCACCCGAGAGCAGGGGGGGCTATTACAGAACAGGGAGCAAATCGGCTGTGCACAAGGAGTCGGCGGCGGCGGCAGACGGCTCGTACACACGGTCTGGTCTCGTCGGGGAATGGTAGCAGTCAGGTGGTATCCCGTCTGGTAGGTAGGTAAGGCAGCGGCAAAGGTGTCAAGGTTGTGGTGGTCTCGCCCGTGCTCGCAGTGGGAGACTAGTTAATGGGATGGTTGTAATTGGATGAAGGCGAGAAGGAGGTCGGGCAACAACCGTGCAAACGTGGTGCGTGTCTCTGATTCTCTGCAGATTCCCCGCACTTTACAGTAGTATGAGTAGGTATGATGGTGAGGAGGAGGAGAGAGAGAGAAGTGAGGGAGCTTCAGGAGGTGCAGGAGGTGTGTGTGGCAGGGACAAGATGGATGTGACACTAGGGAGGAGATGTTTGGCTTGCTGCACTACAGGTTCGGGGTCTGGCACCACCACCACGCCAATCCCAATCCAAGGTTCCCAAGTTAACTTAGCCCGTCTCGTGCCCCCTTCCCCTCCCCCCAAACCTGGGGAGAGCTGAAGCCGAGGGCCCAGTGGCCCTCCCAGACGGCGGAACTGGGGGATGGAGCTGGAGCTTGGTGCCGGTGAGAGATGTGGGTACGTAGCGCCTCCAAATGCGCCCAGATGCGGAGAAGAGTCGAATGATGTCACATAAGCGGCCGGGGTACATGAGAGCGACGGAGAAACATTCCTGCGTGGTTCCGTTTCAGTTCCGCAACCTGGTGACACTTGGCCCGTGCGCTTTCCCGACCACAAACGGACGAGGAGGCCCTGCTTCACAAACTTGGCCTGAGGCTGCCACAGTCGGCTACGGGTCCAACCGCCGAAAGCTCAATCGGAGGAAAAAGGCTCGTTCTGATAGCTTCACATTGAACCTCCGAATACCGCCCGCCAATCCAGACTCCCCAACTTCTTCCACCCCCTACAACCCACATCACAACCGTCAAGATGACTTGGCTCGGAGCTCGCGCACTCAAGAAGTACCCCACGCCCGTCCGTACGTATCGCGCGCCTCTCGTTCTCCCGTGTGTGTGTGTGTGTGTGTCCGCCGTGCAATTGCTGACCTCCCTTGCAGTTAAGCCGATGGCGCCTTTCTTCGCTGCCGGTATGTCCGAGTCCCCCAATTGAGCCCAAGTAACACGAGCGAAACGACTTCGCAATCACGAGATTTAAAAAAAAAACTACGAGCAGGATCGACGGAGGGCCGCAACAGGGGCTGATATGTTTTGCAGGTCTGGTCATCGCCTACGGCATCAACTCGGCTCAGAACGCCATGATGAAGTGTACGTCGCACCAGCCGACCCTACCAGGTTATCCCAGGCTAACACGAAGACGCAGCCGACGAGTGGAAGAACGACGCCCGCAACCCCCTTGCCAAGAAGGCTCACTAAGTTCGCGATGGAACAGTCCGGGGCTATGCATAGACAAGACCGAGCATTTGGGGAACGTGTCGAGGATGAGAAGACCCGCCAACACGTATATCTTCATGGACGCTGTACCATAGACACACGGCTCGCCGTCAATTGAGCTGTTGTACTAATTTGCTTATCCTATATCTGTCGAGATGGTGCCTGGAGACCGAGGGGTCATATCTCGCGGATAACTTCTACAGCATCGGAGACGGTGAAATGCTCACTAGAGCTTTGTGAAGCGACTCTCATGTGCGTATAGTGAAACCAATGAATTCCGCTTGAAATGCTACGAAAAGAGTCACGAATGGCTTCGATTGGCAATGTATACGGTGACGTCGCGGTTGCTTGAAGACCCAAATGATCGAGGGGCTCGGACGTACGTGAGTCTCGATCACGTGACACCAATAGTCTCAACAACCTTCACCCAAAAACTGTTCAAGAGTCGGACAAGCCCAGAGGATGTCAAATCTTTGCATGCTCCGAATACGTGGTTTTGGAAGTATGATGTGGTCTGGTCATTCAGTCCGGCGGTTTCCTTATCGCCGTTTCCCATCCACCTTGGTTTCGGCGAAGAGTCAGTGTGGATTATGACGAATCCACACCTCTCTCCCGTCGCACTCCCGGCCTCGCTTTGCGCCCTTCCAATAACACCATAGATACAGACCACACATGAGACCCGTGCTTCACTTCCGAGTCAACTCCTTGTTTCTCGGTCCTAGACCTTGCCACTCGGTACCAGCGGGATCCAAACTTCGATACCAGTTTGCTCACATCCTTCACTGCAAAATGTCAACGACCAACGGGTCAACGCCTAGCGGCGCGGCAGCGAAGAAGTCCAACGGAAGGCGGGAGATCAAGATTCTCATGCTCCACGGTAAGACATGTGTTCCATCACTTGCATCGTCTAGCCTGAGTGACGGGGGGAGGGGGGGGGGCTCAGCGTGAACACCTACCCCACTCACGCAGACGACTGATTTGGAAACACATCTCACTAACACTCTCAAGGATACACACAATCGGGCCCCCTTTTCCGCTCCAAGACCCGCGCCCTTGAGAAACTCATCACCAAGTCCTTGGGCCCCTTCAACCTCGTCCCCTCCCTCCTCTACCCCACGGGCCCGACCAAGCTCTCCCCGCGCGACGTCCCCGGCTTCGTCCCGGATGAGGAGGGCGGCGAAGAGGACCAGGACATCGACTCCTGGGCATGGTGGCGCAAGGACGAAGCCTCAGGCACTTACCGCTTCCTTGCCGAGGGCATCACCGCTGTCGCCGATGCCGTGCGCGAGGCCGGCGACGATGGCGTCGACGGCGTGCTAGGCTTCAGCCAGGGCGGCGCCTTCGCCGCGCTGCTGACCGCCATGCTCGAGACGCCGCACCGCCCCGACGACAAGATCCCCGAGGTCCTGCGGGCGCCCGTGCAGGCTCTCAGGGAGGCCAACGGCGGGCGGCCGCTCAAGTTCGCCGCCATCTACTCGGGCTTCTACGCGCCGCCCGAGGAGCTGCAATGGGCCTACGACCCCAAGATCAAGACGCCTACGCTGCACTTCCTCGGCAGCCTCGACACCGTGGTGGAGGAGTCGCGGAGCCAGGGGTTGGTGGATCGCTGTGAGGACCCCATGGTCGTCGTGCATCCTGGGGGCCACTATGTGCCCATCTCCAAGGAGTGGGCTATGCCACTGATTGGCTTCATTAAAAAGATTGCCGACGAGGAATCGGCCAAGAGCAACATGTAGAAGTAGAAACGGGCACGGCGGTTACGAGTAGACGATTTGACGTGTTGGCATAGAAAGGGATCTTATAAAGCATAGTCGATCAAAGAACAGACCGAAGCACGATTTTACAACATCCCAGCCCGGTTCATTGCCTGCTTCTAGGGTAGTTGTTCTACAATTACACGCCGTTCCTCAAGTGTCATGACCCCGACGACCCATCATCCGTTTAGTGCGCCTTTGTCGCCTTTCCCTTGCCGGACTTGGAGGCTCCGGGCTGGATGCTGGCCATCATCTCCTCCTTGGTGATGAGATGATCGATCCGCTCCAGGTGGCCCAACAAGCTCTTCATGTTGGCGCTCCACTCGTTCAGGATGTCATCCGCGTCTCTGGGCTTCGCGAAGCTCACAATACGCGCGGGACGGTCGATCTTGGCATAGATCGTCTTTGACGTGACCAGTTCGCTGATGTACTTCTCTGTCTCGTCCTCGGTGAGATCCAGGAGCTGGGTGAGGCGCTGGGTCTGGATGCGAGTATAGTACTTGGCGACCACCCGAACGTTGTGCTCGATGACTCTCTTGCGGAGGTCCAGCCAGCGCTGATGGGCCTTCTCGTCATCGGACTGGCCGGGCTGTGCATCAAACACATCGGTCTCACAGAGATGAGGGCCAAAAGTCTTGGCAACCTCAGGCCAGCGCATGAGCTCGTGGACGGTGAAGAGCTTGAGGAGATCAGCCTCTTGAGAGACTTGGCTGATTCTGGAATCCTTCTGGATTCTGTGGAGCAAATCGTGCTGCTCGTTGTCGTGCGGGGCAAGGATGACGAAGTAGATGATGCGTTGCAGGACCTGTCAAGCATTATGGGTCAGCGGATGAGCCTGGTCAAGACAACCTGGCACAACACTTACGGGGTGAAGCTTCTTGGGGTCTTCCTCGACCGCCTCGGTGTCGAGCACCTGGCGGTAGTGCTTGCACACGTCGAGGTACTTGTCATCGTGCTTCGCAAGGATAATCTGCTGCTCGTAGTACCGAAGCTTCAGGTCGGTTGTGTCGTCCTCCTTCTCCTCGGGAACCTCCTCGCCTCTCGCCTTCTTCTTCTCGCGCTCCTTCTTCTCCTTCTCCAGTTGCTCGGGGGTCTTCTTCGGCTTTCGTGACAGGTAGCGGGTGCTGATCTTGCGGCTTAGGATGCTGGCTTGGGTCCAGTCGCCGACCTCGATGCAAAGAGCGACTTGTGCGAGAATGAACTCGGTCTTCTCCCGGCGGTCCATGGAACCGAAAGTCTCCACCTGCAGCTCGCACAGAATGTCCGTTGCCGCCTTCAGGTCACCCTGCTTCTTCTTGATGTCGGACAGGGTCTTGGTGATGCGCGCGCGCTCGACTTCGACGAAGATCTTGCCTTCGGTGACTGTCCGCAGTGTCTCGATGACAGAAAGCTTAGTTTCGAGGTTGGGGGTAGAGTCGAGGAAGCCCATGACGGCCTGGACCATCTTCGTAATAGCTTGCTTGAGCTGGCCATGCTTCTTGGACAGAATCAAGACCTGCTCGTTCATCAAGCTCCAGTCACCAGCATTCTTGGCGATGTTCACAATGGCGATGAGTATGCGAGTTGTCGACGCAAGATCTGAGGACTGCGATCCGTTAGCATGTTGTCACGACGCACGCCTCGGACAGGCAGGAGGGGCAAGTGGCTTACCTGGCGGGTCTGCTTCTCTAGGACACTAAGCTTCTCAATGGCGGCCGATATGTCACTCTGTACTCCAATTAGGAAAAGTTTCGCGAGCTCCAAACAATGGGTGGGCCAACCTCCGCGAGCTTCTCAGCCTCTGGGATCTGCTTGTCCGTCTCCTTCGAGAAGTCCTTCTCGGGCTTCAGGGCACCGTCCGACATCTTGGGCAATTATTTCCGGGGCGTCGTCTTCTTCCAGGGAGTATTGTGCGTGCTCGGATCGTGAAGTCGTGAGGAGCGTCGGGGTTGGGACTCGGGGGGGGGGGGAGGGGATTGTGGTCGGGGAGGTGAGGCTAGGTTGAGGTTTGGTCAGAGGCTCCCACAGCTACGCAACTGCTCGTGCCTACCTCACCCTGGCCGCCTCCAATGCTCGAATACCCGGATTAGGTAAGGCGGGGCACACTCGACGGAAGGACGTACCTTTTCCCGGTCGCCGGCCCTACAGTAGCATTTGCTGGTTGGTCTACGAGCCTGCTGGCAATTAATTACTTGTCGCTAGTCACAGGCAGGTCTGTATCTTTCCATTTGTTCCGGTCGCCGTCCTCCAAAACTACATTGATTCTTTTTTCACCGTCTTCTGTCTCGGAATTTTGCCGGCGGCATCGTAACGACCTCGTAGAAGAGAAAGGAGGACAACTCTATGAAACTGATGGCAGCAAGATGGTGCACGAGCAGTCTCCCAAATCTAGCCGACAGCCAAGTCGCTGTCAGCCCAATTAGGTATTGACATGAGACTTGGAAATGCCATCAGATGGTTCGGTTCCCTAATAGTATCTGCAACCCAACGAAATACAAATACCCAAAACCTAGCGCTCTACTTCAATCAGGACAACCCGTTTTCAATCATTCAAACGACAATGGGCCTCCTTATTATTCAGTGTCCTGTATCACTAACCAGAAGTCATGACTCGCGAGCCTGATGCCTCAATGTCACGTCCAATTGACCTTAATGCCTCTTGAGCCAAATCTCCTTCATCAGAACCGTCTACCGTTCATTTCCATGGGCCTTGAAACGTTGATTTGACCAGTCGGGACGGGGTGAAAGTCAGAATGCTGCTGTAACCGTGATGCACGACAAGCGAGCGTGCTTGGCATACTGAAGCCAGCATCTCTATGGTTCTCAACCTGCCAGCTTTCGCAGCAAACTTCACGGGGACGGACTGCGTCTCATAGACATAAAAACATATGATCACATTCCAAGGTCATCAATGGCTAGTGGCCACACCAGAAAGTTCCAAGTGCCATGTATATATTGCATTGATTTCATGTACACATTATAATTATAAACAAGAAGCCATTACTTCAACGAAGATGCTCGAGGGGTTGAAGGTAGAGGGTTTGCTGTTGATGACAATAGTCGTTGGGGGCAACCTGGTTGACCTGGTCGCAGAGGTCACCGTGACCATGTGAAAACGTCGCCAAGCACTTAAGGGTTGGCGGGAAGAGGGTTGCTGCTGATGACGATAGTCGTTGGGGCGACCTGGTTGCAGAGAAGGGTACCGAGACCACCGGCATGGCAATACGTGAAGACATCACTCTGGCCCCAGTAACCAACGCTGTAAAACTCACGTTAGCGATTTCGCTCGTCGGAACGGGGTGCAGCTCGTTGACGGGGAGGAACTTACGCAGGGGCGAACTCGTGGTAGATGCGCAGAGCGTAGTCGGCCTCGGCGCCCTTTTCGATGCTGAATCTGTATTTGGCATCGCCGCAGGGGAGGACATTGGAGGGAACGCCGGTAGCGCCCTCGCAAACAAGACCCTTGGCATCGTTGCCAGTGAGGTTGAAGCTGACGTTGGTCACCGTGCCGTTCACTTCTCTGCGAACGGAAAGGTCCGAGATATCGATGTTCTCAGAAGGGGCGCTGCCATCCTGAGGAGTCGGGGCGGCGATGGCAGCGGCGCCGAAGAGAGCGACGACAGTAGCGAGAGTGAACTTCATTTTGAAGAGATTCAAGACGGGGAGAAGTAGAGAAAGTTTTGTGGCGCTTGTATTGAGTTTGTCGGTCGGGAATCGGTGTCATACGATTCAACTGGAAGAAGCGCAACGGTCTTTTATAGACAATTCCGGCCACTGTTGCCAGGTTAGAGGGTTCCGCCCAGCTAGGCGAACAAGGCTGGTGATTTCGACGTCACCAGCACTTGGGCAGAGGAGTGGAGGGTCATTCTGCGGGGAATGCCTGTCCAGTCGAGCCCAAAAAGCCACCACAGGCCCGCTGGGCCAACTGCTTGCAGTTTAGTCTCGATGGCATAGATTGTATACGGGGTTCCACATTTTGGAAGTGACCAAAAATAGAAGACGGCGAGTCGTTACCCTAATCGCTCGTCGGAACCGGGGTTCATGCTGCAAACTATGCCGTACCAAGGTATGCTTGCGCTAATCCAGACTGCAACGTCGTTGCGCCGCGCTGGCGGTTGTTGCATCGGGTTACCACCGAGAACATGGGGCGCTGTGGGTTAGTAGGGATGATCTTCTCGTATTGCTGCTAAGCTTCCAACGTTTGTTTCTTGCCGCAGCCGAGATGCAAACCACGTCGTGCACTGCGCAGCTTTTGCGAACCGCCAACGTAAAACCGCCAACGTAAACCCGCGGTTTCCCCTTGCTATGCTGGTGTTGATACGACTAGTAAGCCTCGGCTTGCAGGCCTCTGGACATGGCGGTGTTGCTTTAACTTACAGTAGACAACGTAGATCTAACGGTGCGGTCCGAGTTGTCCCCGCTTCGCTGCTGTTATTGATAACAGTTGATGACAAAGTTGCCAGAGTAGAGATTGGGCTGGCCATCAAAACCGATCCCGATGCCGATCGCCATACCATGTGGGACTGCGTATTTTCCGAGCTTTGAGCCTCCAAAAGGTTTCAAAAGCCTTCAACTGCGTCAAGAAAGTGTCCGGCAACAAGTCGACATTGAAGTAGGATTCTATAATGGCACCACCTGCCTTAGACGTCCAGCACAGGCCGTGGTTTTCTGTTGTCTCCCACTTTCAGAAATAACCGCCTACTACCGGAATAAATGAATAAATGAATAGGAAGAAATAAAATAAAATAAAACCATGAATATGGAATAAAACACATAAATGCTGAATGAGTATCTTGAGAGAGAGACCTGCTTCATTCACACCTCCTTATCATCCAGCGTCACGAGCCCTTTGTGATACATGTCTCGTACAACCGGGTACGTGGCGCAGGCGAAATTGCTCCGTCTGTGCAGAACATATGCTGGCGTTATTTCGGTGACCTCGGGAACCGGATTGAGGCTCCAATCTGGAGTGAAGCTGTGGATGAGGTATGACGCAGAAAAGTCTTGCGCCCACGGTGGCCGCTGGCTGTCGTCGTAAGAGGGTAAACGTTGTCCCGGTACGTGCCGTTCCAAGGGGGAGGTCGTGTCGTTGTGAAGGCCAAACAACTCGCGGGCGTCTTCGAATAACCAGCCCACGGGCGCGAAAGCCTCTCGGTCCATGATGAGCATCTCCCCGGCGTCCGGGACGAGACTGCGCGCGACGGCCGTGAGGGCATCGTTGCTGTGCGTGGTCCACCCGCCATTGTAGACTTCGTGCATCATATCCATCCACTTCCTAATCATTTTGCTGCCTTTCTTGGCCATGAAAGAACCGCTGTTCAGGTTGTTGTCCTTCTGTCGGCCGCTGATGGCATTGAATCCGCTTCTACGCAACACGGCGACGTCTCGCAAGGGCTGTACGTCGAAGTCTATGTACACACCGCCGTAGTCGTGGACCGCCCTGACCCTCGCGAAGTCTGAAATGTGCTCCTTGAAGCTGAACGCAACGCCGTGCCTCGTGGTAGTCGGCATCTCAACCCGGTTGACCTTCAAGCCGGGGATCGCCAGCATGCGCATGGCCCATTTGCTGACGACACCTTGTCGTGCACGAGCAATTGTGGTTTCGTGAGCGTTCGTGTGGAGATAAATGGTGTCCGGCTTCCAATAGTACCATGCAGAGTATACAGAAAGATATTGTTCGAACGTGAAAAGAAGATCGTCGCTGGTGTCGTTTTGAGCCCAGACGTAATGGACCTGGTTCGGAATGGTGTCGACTTTGCCCTTGATTCTATCTCTGACACTGTCGGAGGCAGCAATGATGTAAGGATGGGATGAAGCCTTGAAAAGCCCGGAAACTACAATAATGCTCAATGCAAGTATACTGGAGATGAGTATGAACAGGAATTTTGAGCTGCGCCGTCCCAAACTCCAATTGGAGCCACTAAACAAACTCGTGAGAGGAGATAGAAGGGGTGTGTCCAAATTCATTGTCGCCAGGACTGGGATCACATGATGTGCAAGAAGAATAATCGTAGAGATGGAATGGCATACGCACTGAACTGCGCAACCGTTAGTTAAATGCCAGTGGGATCCGGCTTTTTGAGTTTTAACCAACTAACTGCGTGAACTTCAATAGAGTACCTAGATACCCGGCCATCTCTTGGTATTTCTTCTAAAACTTTAAAGTGTGTGGGCATGATACTTTCACTGTGTATTTATAACTGTACCGAGGCAGCCCTACGGGGGACCGCCTTGTATTGGTGTTCAACGACATGCCGGTAGTTCAGATTATTGGCAAGGTTGTCGGATATTGCCGTTTGAGTTATACAAGGGCCACAATTGTTCGTGATGGAGAATCGCACATTCTTATTTTTCATGCTAGTCATGCTAGCCTGTTCAATTTGAGGTACAGAGATTTGGAATCAGTCCTCTGTATGTCTTCCGAAGATCGTGGAGAGAACTCTCGTGTTTCCAATGGAGAGCGTTGGCCTAAGAGACATCGAAGTTGCCTGGGCCATCACTCTTACATTGGTGCTGTGCGGACCACCTAGAAAGTAGGAAGCATCGTGTGTTAGGATGCATCGTGTGTTGGTGACAACATGAGAGAAGAATCATCCCAGAGTCATGGTAACACAGCCGAAACGGTATGGCTAGCGTGCTGATGAGAGGTAAATCACCGTGTTGAGTTTGATTCGACTAGTCAATCCTGTCACCGGGTCGGCTGGAGACGAAGGCGCTAAAATTATAGTTTGTTTTCTGTGTTAGGTTAAGTACCGAGTCGGTGGTTGAACCATAATTTTTGCCCATCATTTCAGATGCTGCTATGGTTCATAAACTAGGTGGCAGAAATCGCAATTGGGGAATAGTGTTGTTTTTCTAACATTGCAGCTAAAACCACACGGCACCTGGTATACGAAGCTTGACTATTATCAATGCTGACCACGAATCGTGCCATTTGATTTCGGATCAACATTATCAGCCAACCTCCAAAGCAGAGCTGAGTTTCGTTCGTCAAACACAGGGCACCGTTCACTGCGGGACGATCTCTGCGTATTGTGCCGGTGCTTTTCCTGGTACTGAGCCTCCTCGGGATGCGTGTGTGAGACCATAACAAGGTTGTAGTTGGAAAGAACTGATATATGACCTATCAGACTCAGCTAAAAGTCTGAAAAACTGTTAGTGGTGATTTGAACTTGGCTTCCCAAACATCTGCAGGAATTCTCATACTATGCCACTGGCGGGCGAGCGTGAGCCGCTGTTTGAACAGTGGTGAGTTGGGATGGCACGTTGCGTCAAGCTTGGTGTGCAGATATAGTTTAGTACAGGCTTTGTTGCGTGCTGAGGTGATGCTAAGAATTAAATATGGCGATAGTTAGTTTCGATGCATTGTTGCATTCAAGCACGTTCTCGAACTGCACGTCGTACTTTCCTCAACGCCAATCAATCTCCGCACATTACCCCTCCGACACTCAGTACGCTTTGGTGTTGGGCAAGATTTAGTTGGGATAGTCTGCTATGAAATGCCCGGCCTGATCCTGATGCCGATACGCTGTCATATTGAGCTTTTGTTAGTTTCCAGCCCTATGCTATTAGCACTTGGTCTACCTTGTTCTGTTATACAAAGTTTACAGCAAAGGCAGAAAACCGTTGCCATGGAGGCTCCAGCCGGGCAAGAAGAGCTTTTGAGGTACAGCCAAGGTGTGATGCCAGGAAGTGTATTCGTCTGTGAATCCTACAACCCTTTCTTCCAACCAAGAAGAGCTGGTCAATGGATTAAGAGACAATGCCATATGGGGGAATATAGGTAACCTCAGATACGTCTCCCACTCAATTCAGAGGCTTGTAATTGTTAAACACCTTGTAAAAGCTTAATTAGGATGATTCTTAGTAGGGGTGTCAAGTTAAGTCCCTGCAAGCACTGTTGTTGACGCGGCGTCTGCTATGAGTTCGCGTCAATCAACGGTAATACTTACACAGAAACCGATAGAGCGAGGTTGTAGTCACCTAACGGCTATATGAACCGTTTCATATTCTAGACTCAGCCCAATTTTCCAGATACACAGTACTATCTCTTTCCGATTCTAGCTCTTCCTCTTTTCTTTTTTCTTTTTTCTTTTTTCTTTTCTGACTATCTCTAAACTTGGAAGTTTTGACTCTGGACAGTATACTGCCACGACTAATAGGACAAGAATTGACTGGAATTATACAGAGCCTACTACACATTACATATTAGACAATTTCAAAAAAGCCACCACGCTAAGAGAATTATGGTTTTCCTCATCGGATCGGAGATGGAGTAAGTGGCAAGGAGAAAGTGTCTGATGTTCGATGTAGCAAACCTGCCATCGTTAACTAAGAGATATCTCAGAACTATGCAGTCTCCAAATGAGTACAATATACAGTGAGAGACCAGGATCCGCTACCGTCTCATTACTGGAATTTCCGGGTCCGAGGAATGAAAGCGGAACGAATAACCAAAATCGACCCGTCTGGCGTCGAAAGTCAAAGCCAAGGCCCTGGGATCAACATGATCTGCACTGAAACACAGGCGTATCTTCCGCATGCTTGCAAACGTCTCTTCCGTCTGAAGTAGATTCAATAGATCCTGGACATGAGGCACTATTTCCAGGGTACAGCCGTGAAGCTCGAGGAACTGGAGGCTCGGGGGAATATAGCTGACAAGTCGAGATACCTTGTTAATTTCATGGAGCCTCTCCTCCCGGGGCACCGAACTCTGCTCGCAATCCATGTTCCAGAGGTCAGTAAACCCCATGAAAGCCTCCATGCCGATATGTAGGGTCTTCATCGAGGTCATGTCCCTCAGGAACGTGCCGATGAAGAAGTTGTCCCGCTTGCAGTACCAGTCCATTTTCCTCCAGCGGTCTTGGTAGTCAATGTGCAAGTGCTGGAGAGTCTCTCGATGCGGCAGCAAGGCCTGAGCAAGGTCCGGCAGTTTGATCTGCATGTCGGAGAAGGTACTGTCGCCTGGGGTCCAATGGAATGATTTCAGCCCTCTGCAAGCCCATATGAGACTTCTCAGCCCCTCTATCGTGACGTTGGTGTCGAGCAAAGTCATATGCTGGACGTTTGAGCAGCCTGGAGGATTGGCTTCTTCGTTGAAAAGGTGTCCGTTCGGGCCACTGTTGGACAGACTAGCGCAGGCGAAGGACCGCAACTGCGGCAGTCGGAGGAATTCTTTGCCAATGTTGAAGAAGTGGAACAAGGTCTTTGGGCTTTCTGGTTCGCCAAAATATTGCCGCAAGCTGTCGAGCAGGGGGCGTTTGGTTCCGGGAGCCGCTCCAGAAGTCGAAATCATTGCACGCCTCGCCGCCGCCCTGATGAGGCGAGGCAGCAGCCGAGGCGATAGCGGGGTTCCAAGTTTGAGTGTCTCGAGCCTCGGACATGCAAGTAGCAGAAGACCAATTTGCTGCTCAACCAAGCCGTCGGCCAGACCTCGCAGCCACTCGTCCCTGACAGCGTCCCAATTCTCGATGTGGCTGGATAGACCTGACGCATCTATTAGATCCGTGTACGCGGCCATCTCATCGCTGGCCGGCCCAAGCGGCCTTTTGTTGGTGGGGGCGAGCCGGTAAATGAGGCTTGTGGAGACGTGTATGATGCTTATACGTCGCACGTTGTGCGCAAGCTCGGGGTGTGTTATGGTGATGTGCCGGAGGAAGTCAAGATTGCGACTGCGCTTCTGAGCGTGCTGGCTCATGTTCTTTGCGGTGACATTCTCGTACGTGTGGACAGACAAGGGCAACGCAATGTGGTGGAGGTGTTTGCATGTCAACAGGACCGCGCGCATCGACTGATGATGCAAGTAGGCCAACTGCTGGAGGATATGGGTTTGGACCTCAACCGGGAGCTCGAGAATTGACGCAGCCCGGTCTGCACGACTGGCAGCCTTCATTTTGAAGTTGATGCACTTGCCTGTCCTCTGGTGGGACGGAATGGCTTGTCGACCAGTTCTTGTTGGAAGTTGTTTGGAGGAGTTTGCGTGTGTCAGAACGAAAGTGGTGGTGGCTGAAAGGGGCTACTACTACCTATTAGGTACCAGCACCCAGCGCCTACCCTAGAGGCATTAGCGTTAAAGACTAACAGTCCTGATGTGAGATGTGACACAATAACCTCCACGTGGGATATGGCGTTTCCATCAGCCACAATTGGAAGCGTATATCAATCCCCTGTTCTGCTGATTTTATAATTAACTGTACAGAGTAGATATATCCCGCAATCACCCTTACAACATTTCTCGTCATTGTCTCTCACATGCCGATTCGTTATAGCTGGAGGAGTTAGGTCGAGAGAGCATAAACCCCGGACGACGATGTTACCTTGTTCAACGCTTCAGTACCGGTATTAACCTAAAACGACCTGGAGTCGTATTTAATTACTGTACAAAATGTTAATATTCTTTGACCGAGAATTCGCCCGGTGACTTGAGTGTCCCCTCTTCCACGACAGCTGTCTGATGGATAGGTGTCATCAACACAATACGGCTTCTAGCATAAATAGGTACACCCGCCTGCTGGAGATTTCCCAAAATGCCTAACCCTTAAATAGACACGATCCCTTGCCTTCGTCGAGGGATGGATCGATTCAGGGGGTCCAAAATACTAATTTGGTACCGTTCTCACGAACAGTCAAGCAACAGAATCTCTCGATATGACAATTGGGCATTGATGAGCGTATGGATCTTGTAGTTATGCGTCCACTGGCCTCAGCAGTCCTCGCATATCACAATGTTCGAATCCCCGAGAAGGATGCTCTCCCCCTCGTCAGGATTCTCACGCAGCCAAACATGCCAACCGGCTTAGTTAAAGGTAAAGAAAGAAGGGTAGTATTTCCTTTTCTAGATTCTCGAAACCTATTTCCTGCGCCTCGCAATGCTGTCTGTACCCCTCTTGATCCAGGCCATGCACCAGTAAAACCCCCGTTCCCATGACTACCTAGATAACAAGAAGATGCTCATGACAACCCGGGAAGCTCATCGAAATCGAACCCCTTGAACCCATCCTCCACAGCCCACGCCCGTCCCTTCCCCCTCTCGTACAATGCCTCGCACGCCCGACCGACGACGAGAAGCCCGGGCGGTCTGCTTCCCTCGGCCTCGATCGCCTCGGCCACGTGCTCCAACGTCGTCCGGATGACCCTCTGGTCAGGACAGCTCGCTCTCTCGACGACGGCGCAGGGCGTGCTCCGCGGCCACAGAGACCTCTTCGGCGTCCCCTTCGCCTCGCCCCCCTCGCTTCCGGCCGCTCCCGTCTCCTCCGTCTCGAGGTGGCACGTCAGCTCCCGCACCAGCCCGGTGATCCGGTGCAGCGCCATCAGGAAGACGACGGTCCTCGTGGCAACGAACCCGGGCGGCGTCGGCGGCTTGCCCTTCTTGCCCGTGCCGGTGCAGACGAGGACCTGGTCGGCGACGTCCCGCTGCGTGGGCGGGATCCCCGCAAACAGCGGCGCGCTGAGCGAGGAAGTGATGCCCGGCAGGACCGTGACCCGGTCGCCGAGGCCGTGATCCCTGAAGTATGCCACCTCCTCCCCGCCGCGGCCGTAGATGAACGGGTCGCCCTGCTTCAGCCTCAGGACCGTCTTCCCCTCTTTGGCGCCCGCGAGCGCGAGCTCGTGGAGCTCCTCCTGCGCCTGGTCCGCGTTGCCGGGGAACTTGCGCGCGATCCGCACCGGCGTGCGCCGCGGGATCAGGTCCAGCACGCCCGCCGGCACGAGCTTGTCTGCGAGGACCAGGTCCGCCGTCTGGATCGCCTTGTGCGTCGCGCGCGTCAGGAGGTCCGGGTGGCCCGGCCCGCTCCCTGCGAGGATGATGCGCCCCTGCTGCTGCGGGCTCGACGCGCCGCCGCCGAGGCCGCCGAGGCCGGCGGGGGAGGGGGGCGGTTTCGCGGCGGCTTCCGGCAGCGCGTTGCCGTTGCCGGCGTACGATCTGAGCACAGACTCGACGTCGTTTTCGTCGATGGCGGCGAGGCGCTTCAGGGGCCAGTACTCGCAGACCTGGCCCAGCCAGCGCATGCGCCTGTTCTTGGCGGCGTCGAGGTCGGCCTCGGTGACGAGCTTGTTGAACGACGCCGTCTGGTCGAGCGAGTCATCCGCCTCGTCGGGCTGCGCCGAGAGACGGTCCTCCGTCTGGATCCGCCGCCTCACGTCGCCCAGCCTGGCGCAGGCGGCGCCGAGGTCCTTGGGCAGCGCGGCGGCGACCTCGCGCCGGATGCGGGATGCGAGCTTGCAGCCCCGCCCGTTGGTCGTGACGCCAATCTGCAACGGCCCGTCCGTGTGCGTCGACAGCAGCGAGAAGGAGCACAGGTGCGGCGCATCGACGACGTTGACGGGGATGCGGTTCCGCCTGCACAGGGCGGAAATGTGCGCCGCCAAGGGGTCGCGGGGCCCCGAAGTGACGAAGACGGCGTCGACGACGTTGTCGACCTCGTCGCGGCCGAGGGTGAAGAGGTCGGCGTCCTCAAAGGCTTTCCTGTGCCATGTCACCTCGCCGGCGTCGACGCGTTTTTGCAGGCCGTAGTGCAGGTCTGAGGTGTCCGGGGCGAGGAGGATGGTGGCGGCACCGGCGGCGAGGGATTGTGTGCAGCGGGCGGCGGCGAGTGGGTTTGTGCCGATGATGAGGTGTGTGTCGCCCTTGCAGTTAAGGGCTGCGAGGAGAGATGATGTTGTTTTTGTTGTCGCTGTTGTTATTGTCGTCGTCGTCGTCTTCGTCGCCATTATGAGGAGATGGTGAAGTGAGATAAGACCCGAGAGTCGCTCGTCGTCTTCTCTGAGATGTTTGTGTGAGTCGACGATGTTCTTCCAGTGGTGTAAGAACCCCTGTCTCCGCAGAGACTCGTCTTAGTGGAGGAGTTGCGATGGTGAGAATGAGACGACGACCAAATACCAACGGTTACGAGCGTTAAGGTGAAATGGAACAGGTGGAATCGAGTCAAAGCCAAAGTCGGTACTCTGTAGACGGATTTCTTTACTTTGTCATGAGGACAGGAGACGAAGCATTAATATCGTCAGCCACTTTGCCATGCCCTTTTTCTTAATAATAACTCTATCCGTACCCGTCCATGCCCCAGCATAGCAATCACCTATACACTACCACACCACTCCCGCCCTCAAAGCAAAGACCGAACGCGGATAGGCCCAATCATGCGGCGGGCAAAAAAAGGTTGGCCAAATTTTCATTCGCTGGCGATGACACCATCCCGATAGCCGTGCCCCAGTCCTTATCGGGCGTTCCTGGCGGTCCCGGCCAATCAGCGGCATCTGCACCGACTCCCGCGGAGCCGTCACCGGAGATCCCTTCGACGCCCTCTCCCCTCCCCCAGGCCGATGCATCTCCGGTGTCAGTCGATCTAGCGTCTGCATGTCAGATAGGCCTGCACCGAGATGCTTGGAACCCGGAGGTGTCAAAATCTATAAGAGTTGTGGTATTGTAAAGCGATATGTAGCGGCTCGCTCGTCTTTGAGCCATTCTGGATACATCGTCATATGTATGCCCTCTATTCCCGTCTCTCCGACTCCTCTAGTTGGTGTCGTAGCAAAGTGTTGTTACAATGCAAATTCGATGCCTTTTTCCAGTGCCTATTTTTTTTTGTACAATGATCCTGTTGTTACAAGGTATTTTCTGTTCTTCTCCTTCCCTTTTACATCTGTTGCTCATCCTCCTTGGCCAGCTTCCTCATCAAGTCCTGACGGGCCGCCTTCCTGCTACCCTTCCGTCTCGAAGCGGCCTCGGCATCCTCCGGGTTGCCGAGGACGCCCGTCTCGTTGATGTCGACGCCAATGACCTTCTTCTTCTTGCTCATGGCCGCCTTGGCGCGCTGCGCCCGGACGCCGCCGTCGTCCAGCGCCGCGGGCCTGCCCAGCCGCACGTTGCGGAGGTTGCGCGTCTTGGCTCCCAGAGCCCACAGGTCGCCCCACTTGGCCTTGCGCGCGTCGTGGTACGCCTGCCTGCTGAAGCTTTTGGGGACCGTCCAGCGCTCGATCTGCGCGTTGGGCGTGCAGACGTCGATCGTGACGTGGCCGCGGCGCTTGATGGGCGGGAGGATCTGGCGCGGGAGGGAGAGCATGTCGGGCGCGGTCCCGGACCGCTCGAAGCCCTCGAACGCGCGCCGCGTCGCCTCCTCGCCGGCGAGGGGCCCTTCCTTGGCGGGGACGCCGCGCTGGATGGCGACGTAGCTGAACAGGACGTCGTCGTGGTTGCGCTGCGTCGCGCCCATGATCCTCTGCAGGAACGGCGGCCGGACGAAGCGCTGGCTGAAGTGGCAGAAGTCCTTGCGCCCCGTGCTCTTGCCGGCGGTCTGGTACATCGGGCACCCGCGGTGGTTCGTGCAGGGCGCGATGATCATGCCGGGCTCCCTGACCCGCTCGTAGGCCGGGTTCCGCTGCCCCTCCTCCTCCTCGCCCTGCGTGAGGGGGTTCTCGCCGCCGGGCCGGATCAGAAACTCGCTGAGCAGGCGCTCGCGGACGTCGGCCACCGCCTCAAAGCCGCGGGGCTGCCCCTTCTCTAGGACGATCAGGACACCGCCGTCCGGGTTCAGCAGGGACCAGAGGTTGTTCAGGATCGCCTTGCGCCTGTGGCCCTCCTTGACGGGGAGGAGCAGGTGGGAGGCGATAATGACGTCGTACATCTTGCGCGGCTTGGGCACCTCGTTGGCATCCAGCTGCAGGTGCGCGTTGTCGACCGAGTGGACGTAGTCCGGGAGGCGCGGCAGGAAGGTTGTGTTATGGAGGAACTTGGCGACGCGGTTCCGCAGCTTCTCGGCGCCGACGACCACGGACTGCTTCCCGGGCGGGTTCTTGGCCTCGACCTCGCCGCGCGACCGCATCGCCTCCCACTCGGCGCGCAAGATGTCCTGCCACGCCAGGAGAGCGGCGCCGCCGGCCCCGGCGTCGAGGACGCGGGGGCCGCCGGGCTTCTCGAACAGCTTGCGCAGCCAGTCGGTGCCCAGGCGCTTGCGCACCTCCACCAGAGTGCCCATGGACGACGCGTACGCGGGGGGCAGGAACGAGGAGACGAAGGCGTCCGCCTCGATGTCGGACATCTTGTGCTGCCACGCGGCCATGCCGATGGGCTGTTGCCCCAGGCCCATCTTGGACGCGGGCGTGGCGGGGGAGTAGGGCAGGCCGGGTCCTCCGAACGCCTTCTCGGCAGCCTCCTTCACGTGCTTGATGTCGGTCCTGTCGAGCATCGTCATGACCGGGGCGACGTACCCGACGTGCGGCAGGCTCACGGTGCTGGGGTTCGTCGAGAAGTGCCCCTCCCTCGTGAAAGGGTGCATGCGACCGGCACGCGTCGAGGTCCTCTGGTCCGCGATACCGTCCTCGTCCAAGTCCAAGTCTTCGTCGTCCTCGTCCTCTTCGAACTCTCGTTCCTCGTCCCGCAGCGCCTCTTCCTCTAGACGACCCCGTTCAGCCTCTACGGCGGCACGGGCGGTTTCCTCAAAATCTTTTTGCAACTTTATGAGAGCATCGTATTCTCTCTTGTTCCTCGCCACGATGTTGATGTATTTGTCGCTGCCGATGGGCGTCTGTTGCCCGGTCGCTCCGGCGCCTCGGGATGTTTCGGAGGAGCCATCGTCCTGTGCCGCCTCTTCCTCGCCATCGGTCTGCTTTTGTGCTGGTTCCTTCGGGTCATACTGCACCTCCTGCAGCGTGCCGCCCTCCATTTGCCGAAGGAGAGTCGTGCCGCCAGAGCCGTGTCGTCGGAGCCGTGCAGAGTGTTCGTCATTCAGGTATTTGATGCCGACGTCGTCCGGCGACGTCTCTCTCAGCGGCGGCCCGTACCACCGCTCGTACAGCTCGTACTCCTCTTCGCTGAGGTAGCCCTTGGGCAGTGTATCCCGGAATCTCTGCTTCGCCTCCCGAACCGTCGTCTCGATGTCGGCGCTTCGCGCGAGCCCCTCGACTTCGTCTCGTTTCGGTTCGGCGTCTTTGAGCTGCCGCGAAGTTGTCGTGAATGCTCTACGGGCAGCGGGCTTGTTCGATAATGGCAGAGCAGCTGGGCGATTCTGTTGCGCGAAGCTCGATCGAGATGACCGACCAGCTAGAGATGCGCCGGCAAGACCATTTCCTGCCCAGCTCGTCAGACGAGCTCGACAGCTCGGACAGGCGTTTCTAAGGCCTCCTGCAGTCAACATGATTGACCTCTTCTTCTTCTTCTTCTTTACCGTAGGGTGGCGACACGGACTGGGGAGTGGGAAAAAAGAGCAAGCTTCGACTTTTCGCAATCGAAATTTGGACAGCTCTGCAAAGAGGCCCCACTTGTTGCAAATAAAAGCTCCCCGATTGGATCAAGCACTGTTGGTGATGGAAGTACCCCGGCATGTGATACCTCAGGCTGGGTACCTAATTGACATTGGCGTAGGGTACGGTACCTAACAAGGAAAATTGAAATATGAATTGTGGACTTGCAAACTATGTGGCGAATTCGAATCAATAATAGGGGCGGCGTGCAGGTTGGCAGCCTCGTAAGCGACGACTCATGCCTTGCCCATTTGTCCGAGTCCTCTCTGCTATCGTGGCCGAACGGCGGCGGCAGACGGCCCAGGAAAAGCGGATCACTATTGACGGACCGGGGCCGGAACTCACCGGCGGGGACGCCGAATACCTGCAGATACTAACAATCAATTCCCCATCCCGCGTACCTCGTGAGTGCCTCAAACCCAAAGGGAGTGGGTGCCATCCCACCAGCTCTCACTCACTAGTGCACGGAGACAAGATGGACGTGGATCTGATGTGACTGGTCGAGCCCTATAATCGCGGGCGGCCCAAGGGAAACGCGGGGGTCGGGGCAGGATTGTCTTCCTAGCGGTGCATTACGTAGGTGCCTAAACAGGTCGAGCGCCGTGTCTCAGCGAAGCCTTTGCACACATACCTACACTACGTTGCTCATCCTGCCCCTCCTTGAAAAGTCCAAGCCCATACTGACGCTGGCTTGTTCCGCGGATTACTGTACGGTTCGATATTTGATTCGGAAACCCTTTTGCAAGGTCGCATGTTCCAACGGCTCCTCAAAAACATTTCCGCTAATCCGACGTTCGAATCGCCATGGAGGATCAAGCCCGAATGCAGCCCGTCACCATCTCGGGTCGCTACCTTTGGACGGGGAACACCAGGGTGATAAGTCCTTGTTTGATATAAAGTCACTTCACGGTCAGCGCGAGTTTCTCTACTAACTGCTGTCTATGAAGTTCATGATCCGAGGGGTCGTATATCAACAGCATGTGCGACATGGCAATATGAAGCACGGCTGCCATGACCCATTGGCAGATGAAAACGTCCAAGATCTCAAGCTCAGCATACCCCTTCTCAAAGAGTTAGGGGTCAACACCCTTTTCATGTGTATATGTTCCCCTATGGATTTGCCCACCAGAAGCCGAGTCGGGGGCTGACTGGATTCAAGATATAATCGACGCCACCAAGAGCCACGATCAGGCCATGAGCATACTTGCCAGTGCTGGTATATATGTCATTGCGGTCCGTCAAGCCATTTGTCTACCTCGAGCGTGCAGCCGAGCTCACAGTCACGGCCGTGTAGTGCTTGTCGAATCCCCAGAGCTGTATCGACCGCACCTCGCCACTCGCGTGCTACACGCCGACCCTCTTGCAGAACTACTTCGCCATCGTCGACTGCCTGGCGGCGTATCCCAACACCCTGGGCGTCATCGTCGCGAACAGTGTCATCAACAGGGCCGCAGGCACAACGGGAGCTGCCGTCATCCGTGCCGTGGCTAGAGATGTCAAGAGGTACATGGCGCTCGCGGCCGAGCTCAAGGGCCAGAGGGTTCTGCCGGTGGGACTGAGTTCGGCCCGGGTCATGAGCTTCTTCCGGGACGAGTTCAAGTACTTCACCGGCGGCGACCCGAGCGAGGCCCTCGATTTCTTCTGCGTACGTCACCATCTCCCTTGACTGCTTCTGTGGGCGGCCGTGAATTTTGGTGAAACTGACACCTGTTCCAAGTTCAACGAGTTCTCCTGGGTCGGTAATTCCTCCATGGAGATTTCTGGATACAGCCGCATTGTAAGATTCCAACTGTCCTGAAACTAAATTGTGTATCGTCCGACTAACCCCCCCTCTCTCCCTCTTCCTCCCACTTAGCTCGAGTTTTTCACAGAAGCCCACGTCCCGGTCTTCTTCTCCGAGTACGGCGCCAAGACCAGCGACCAGGCGAGGCCTTTTCTCGAGACCCTCGCCATTTACTCCCCGGAGATGTCGCGGGTGTACTCGGGCGCCTGCGTCTACGAGTTCTTCTACGGTCCAAACCGATACGGCCTTGTGCAGAAGAACTCGGACGGCACGCTTGAGCCGCTCCAAGACTTCCGGAATCTGAAGGCGAACCTGGCGCCGTCACCTCCTCCCGCGACTCTTGACGAGTGGGCATCCAGCGAGCTCACCGCGCCCAAGCGGCCGAACTTGCCCCCGCAGAGCAGCAACTGGAACGGGGAGGCGGTGCTGCCCGACTGTCCGCTGGACTGGGCCGAGATTCGGTCGCACGTCGAAGACTCTGATTGGGTCCATGTCGACCGGGGGACGACGGACACAATGGTGGAGAGTCTGGCGGGTCTGTTCAAGAAACCGAGTCGATATTAGATAGGTCAGTTCCGCTCGACTCGAGAGTGATTGAACAATGCCTTTCCGAGGTTAGCGGCCTCCAAAATGACAAAGTAGCCAGCCCGGAGATGGTTGTAGTGATCCCAGGACTCGATTGCACAGTCTAGAACCGACTGCCAGAACACTTCAGATTTTGGCCGTGTCTGATTCGCTTCCAATATCTTTGCTTCGAATAGCTCTCGTTCTGGAAGGACTGCATCCTGAGAGCTCTTGTCAGTTTCCACTGTACCGCAAGGTGATCTGGTCACGTCTCTCCTCTGCAGTGTGGGCGCTGAGGCCGGGCGTATGGACAATCCTGACGGTCCAGTCGTCCGCCCACTGCCTGGTGACGGCAGCCAAACGCTGCCTTGCGTCATCGACGCAGTCTTCTCTCTCTGTGCCTGTAGCTAGATCCTGCTTGTTAAGCAGAACCCACATGTCGTGACACTTTGTCTGGTGCTGTATGAACGACATTGATCTGGAGAGTTCTTCGGCAGCCTCGACGAGGCGGTCTCGGTCGATAACGCGGACGACTAGAAGGACGAAGTCTGCAGTCTGCGGGCGACTGTTGGTCCAAGGTGTCCCGAACCTAGTGCATCCTGTCGATGCGGGACATTAATGCGAGCCACGGTCTCCGGAGAGGTGTTTTAGGGCAACACGTGAAAGCCTTTCGAAGGGGCAGGGCAGAACAGAGGCGCTGGGCTGGACAGCTTCCTTAGGGGAGCTTACCTCCGAATGACATGAGCTCATAGGTTGATCCGTTCTTGAAGGTGAAGGTTTCCTTGTTAAGTCTTCGGGCTCGCGGGAAGGAAGGTCGCCTAGGTAAGGCAGCGAAACAGACACTGGGGACAAGGAAGCTGGAATTGATGTCTCTTCCTGTTTGGAAAGTCTTCAGGAGAAGTGGTGTCTTGGCCGCAAGGTCGTCTGTTGACATCCACGTGGCAACCGTGCTCCTTCTTCCTACCGGTGGTAGCCTGCATCTGGGTGTGTGATAGGTACCTCGGTTTCTTGTTGATCACGACTCACCCACACCGAACGCATGGGCCTCCAGTTATTGCAATTGCAGGCAACAGCCAAGTTGTCTAGTGTAGATAGTCGGAGGAAGTCCTGGTAACATATGTTTTCCAGCAGTGTTTTGTCAACGTCTTCCCATGATTTACTTAGAAAAGCGGTATTCCGTTGCAGAAAACAAAGCGCGGCAACGATGCAGAAGCTATCTGTCTGCCTAGCTGCCTAGGTAGGTACCTACCGAAGTACCTACTTAGGTAACTATAGCTACTTACCTTAGGTACTGAGACAATGAGCTCTCAGGGTGCAAGGAAAACGGCGACTGGCTCCTTCTGCCAAACTCACAAATTGAACTAAGGCTGTGCAAGGGTAAGGAAAGCCCTGCCTGGCCCTCACCTTCTCGATTTGGTATCCGTACCTGCCTAACTAGATACCTATGTGTATATAGGTGTGTTTTTTCATTGGTGGTTTATTAGCGGAGGGCGCCCATCCTGCTTCCTCTATATCATCTTTCCTTTCCTCCCCTCTCCTCCAAACTCATTACACTTCTCAATCAACTTGAAGCAAGTAGCTACTTCTCAGCACCTAGGTAAGTGTGACTACATTTTCCTCTCTCCATCTCCCATGGCGTTCACTCGACTTTCGTTATTTTCAAACAAGCCCTCGCCACGTTCCTTATTACTCTCGTCTCGCTTTCCATTCCTCCTCTCATCTCATATTCACTTCAACTTTTACCTTGGCTTTCACCCCAATTTTCATCAACCCAAAATTGGCTCTAAACATCGCCCTTGTACTCTCCAGAACCCAAACTGACTAGCCAACACCCATACAGTCACCAACATGTCCTCCGGTGACGCCATGATGGGCTTGGAGGAATCAAATACGGACTTCATCAAGAAGCTCCATGATGACCTCCACGAGCGTACCGTTTGGGGCTCGGGACGGCCTGAGACGACGGCCTCGACCCCGCCGGCCACTACTTGAGCCAGTGCGAGACGGCCCTTAGATCCGCAGAGGGTCAGTCAGTCATTGCCGTCACGGACCAGCTCACCCGTTTAGTCTTCGAGAGAGGCTCCGTCTGTGGCTCATGTTATATGCCGCAGCGATACTGCCCTCGCTATATACAGAGAAACCCGAGCTGCAGCTTGGGACAAACCTTCAAGGATGTAGCAGCCACACTTATCGTTATGTCCCCCGCCGACGTACAAGCTGCCCTTGTTGCCCTGGGCTTGTCCGATATCTAGAGTCCGCAACCAATATCCCTCACAACCATTGAGGATGCTAACACTCGCCCATATCTGGACCTAATGAGCCCCTCGCCTCAGTTCGCCGGTTGGATTACAAAGAATGTAGGCGAGATGAAGTTCTGGACGGGGGTATGGACGAAATTCTAGATGAAAACCCGAAGAAAGTTCTGGATGAAGTTCCGGGAGAAGTTTTAGATGAAGGTTCGAATAGGCCTAGGCGAAGAGCTGAATGAGAGAGACCTTGTAGTAATTGCAAAGAACTATTGAGATACTGAGCATGGACTATATGCCTATCCCTTCGCCATCGTGATAGCATCGCGGACATTCTGCTGCACTATGAAGTCAAAGGGGCGGTGCGGCGTCAGGGCCCATATGCGTGGTAGCTTATATGGGAGCAGTTTGTTATTAGGGATTGACCCAACAACGAATGGTATTGGGGGCACCATCAAGTTATATTCCGCCATCGTAACGAAATCTTATTTGTCGGCTTCACCAAAGCTGAATACATTAACCCAAGAATACCAGAAACGCCTTGCGCCTGTAACCCTATCCTCACACTATTCGTCACCTCCCAGGTCTGCCAGGGTCTTGAACGCCGGGGCCCTCGGGGCCTGCCGGGTCTTGGGGCCAGCACCATTAGCGGGCTTCACGACCGGCGGGGGCGGGTTCACGCGGTTGAACCGCGACATCTCGGCCGCCTTGTGGGGATCGATCTACCAGTCCGTCAGCAAGCGGTTCTTCTTGCCATTCGCCGGGTCGCTCGTGAGCCAACGCACCGAGAACAGCGAGACGAGGTACAGCCCGATAAAGGTGATGATGCTGTCCAAGATGCCACGGAACTGCCACGACACCGGGCGCCGCAGGCTCGCGCGCGGGGGCTGGTCGCCGCCGAGGGTCCGGCCGGGGGTCTTGAAGGAGGCGGCGGAGCGGCCGCCCTTGTCGGGAAGCTTGAGGGCGTTCTGAATGGCTTGCGTCAGGGCGGGGGGGTTCGCGCCCTTGATGGTCTCGACGGCCTGGCCGCCGTGGAAGACGATGAAGGTGGGCATGGCGCTGACGTTGTGTGCGCGGGCGATGGCGGATTGGTTGTCGACGTTGATCTTGCAGAAGGCGACCTTGTTCGGCTTCGAGTACTCCTTGGCGAGGCGTTCGAAATGAGGCGCGATCACCTTGCAGGGGCCGCACCAGTCGGCGTAGACTAGGAGACGATGTTTGTCAGCGGGTTGTCGGATGCGCGGCGGGGTGATGATGATGATGATGGGCTCAATAGATGGATGGACTTACAATCGGCGATGACGACATTGTTTCCGCTGAGGATACCTTGCCATTGACCGACAGACTGGACACTGATGAGACTCATGTTTGCGAAGACTGCGGTGCGACCAGGACAACGTTAGTAGGCGCAGGGTCGTGAAGCTGGAGGGATGTCGGAATGAACACCTGGAGGGTGCGGCGCAACACTGTTGGAGTTGACGGGTAGCTTCCGCGGCCTAGACCCAGCGGAAGGGTGGTGGCGGGTAGCAAAAGCGGAAGGCGGCGTGACATGACTCCGCATTTCTGCCGGATTTACCCCAGGATCCGCACAGAGAGTGGGACACCGCTCAGAAACTTTTTGGGAACACCGAATGAAGCCGAAAGCTTCCGCAGGACATCCCCCATCTCAACGTAGGTAGAAAGCTTTGGTGTATTCAATTACCGTCAAAATGGCCTACGATCAAAGAACAAAGGTATGAAAGAAATACTGTTCCTTCTAATAGACGTCGCAGCTATGCTTACATGAAATAAATAGAGGAGAAAGACCGACGATGACAACTATGTCGACACAACGAGGATCTCTTCCAGGTTCCAACCCTATGAGGGTGGCCGTACCTGGACAGTCTCGGTTGCCATTCCCAGCAGCATTCTCACAGAGTGTGTCGCTCCATAACCAATCCATCTATACTGAACCTCAATTAACCCTATTCTAGTGCCATAACTGCCGAGCGTCGCACTGCCGTTGCGGGTCGCATCGCCCGAGCCCTTGCCGTCTTCTCCATCGACGAGATCGTCCTCTTCGACGACAGCCCGGTCGAGTCCCGCCCCAAGAACGTCGACACCAAGAGCTATACCGGCGACGTTGACGGGTGCCACTTCCTTGAGCACCTCCTTGGCTACCTTGAGGTCCCGCCGTTTATGCGCAAGATGCTGTTCCCGCTCCACCCGAATCTGCGTCTCGCCAACCAGCTCCCCGCGCTCGAGATGCCCCATCACCCGAACCCGACCGACTGGCTGCCGTACCGCGAGGGTGTCGCTGGAAAGGGCACACCCCAGGGCACCTTGATCGACGTCGGCTTGAAGGACCCCGTTCTGATCGAGGACGAGGTGCCCCCCAACACGCGCGTGACGCTGTCCTACCCGGACTACAACACAGACAAGGCGGAGGCGTGTGATCCGTCGGCGCCGAGGGAAGAGGGCGGCTACTACTGGGGATATCAGGTACGGCGCGCCAACTCCCTGTCGGCCGTGTTCACGGAGTGCAAGTACGAGGGTGGTTACGACGTTAGCATCGGCACGTCGGAGCGTGGGCGCACGCTCTCGGAGGCGTTCCCCAGCGCGGCGCCTATGGACTTCAAGCACCTGCTCATCGTCTTCGGCGGCCCCAGGGGCATTGAGTTCGCGGCCCTTAATGACAAGGAGCTCGAGGGCATGGAGATGACTCCCGCTAAGACGAGGGAACTGTTCGATCACTGGGTGAATGTGCTGCCTGGCCAGGGAAGCCGCACCATCCGCACAGATGAGGCTATCTGGGTGGCTCTCACGAGCCTGAGACGGTTGTGGGTCGAGGTCTGATGTGATCTGGCGAACAAGGGGCGCTGTTGGGTCAGCATCCTGGCGGAGACATGATACCCATAATGGAAAAGTTTTGTTTGATCAACGCGGATTTCAACGTGATGGTGACGTTCTCGGTGATGACAGTCGAGAATTCTTGTTCCAATACCCGAAAGGCCGAAGGGAATGGGCGTCGTGATACATACTTGGTTGGCATGCGAATGAGACAGCGAGTTTGGCCGACAGCACGTTCGAGTCGCCACATTCCCCTCAGACCCCTTTGAAGTGCAGTTAGGGGGGCATCGCTCACTCGGTAACGGCCTGAGGCGACATACGCATAGGAAGCCAATGTTGCGTCAGAGGAAGCCCGCAGAGTCAGGAATACTATCATGAAAGGGCTATGATATGCTATAGGTCTGGCTCTCCGATTCCCCGAGTGGCATAGCTGGGTTTGTCCACATCGTGCCTATATCCAACCATCAAAAAACTCTAAAAAAAACTGCCGATTCATGCTAGTTTTGAGTCACTTTGACTTTGGCTTTTACGTTTTAGAAAGAAAAGAAAAAGAGGGGAGAGGACAGAGTCGGGAGGACACAATGGAAACAACCGGCGACAGAAGAAATGATTGATTGTATTGAGTACTGGTGCAGCGAAAGAAAAACAAACAGCCTAGTGTTGGTACAGCGCGATACCGGCCGTGAACCCGGCAACGTTGTCCCTGTAAAAGGCGACGTCCGTCCCGTCCCTCGTGACCATGGCCGTCGTGCCGACGATCTGGAGGTTGTACACCTCGACGCCCATCGTGGGGACAGCGTAGTCGGCCGGCCCGTCGCGGACGTCGACGATCCTCTGCTGGCACCGGGCGCCGGCCCCGATCTGGCAGCAGGCGGTGCTGTAGTTGTTGAAGAAGGAGTAGTGGCCGGCGCCGAAGGCGACGACGTTGCGGCTGGCGACGACGCGCAGGCCCCACGCCATCTCGCACGGCGGCGCGCTCGGGTCGTGGTCCCGGCAGTCCGCCTCGAAGTCCGGGTCGTGGTAGCCCTGGACGCGGGGGAAGGGGACGGAGGCGACGGGGTTCGGCTGGTAGTAGGGCGTCTCGGACTGCACCTGGCCCATGTAGACGTCGCGCGTGTTGACGAGCTGGTACTGGTAGAGCGTGTGGTGCTCGCTGCCCGAAGCCGAGAGCCAGACCCTGCCGTTGGCCGACTCGACGAGCAGGCCGCGGCCGGCGTAGACCGTCACCTGCGTGTAGTTGGGGTCCTCGAGGTCGTGGTCGGCGACCCAGAGCCAGCAGTTCTCCACGAACAGGTTGGAGCTCGACTTGGTCATGTGCATGCTCATGAAGGCGGCGATGCAGTTCGCGTCGACCGTGTCGGCGGTGACGGCGACCTCGGGCGTCGTGGGGCACTGCGCGAGCTGCAGCTGCGTGCCGGCGAAGCCGCCCACGCGGACGTGCACGTCCCACATGCCCGCCGGCTCGCCGAGGGAGTTGAGGTTGTACTCGATGACCTTGGCGCCGGGCGCCGCGCCGCGCGTCGAGACGATCATGTCGGACCACTCGACGGTGCCGCACTGGCCGGGGAGGGCGACCTTGACGACCGGGTGGGGGTTCGTGATGTCCTGGAACTGGGCGCCGCCGCCCATGATGATGGAGGCGAGGGCCTCGCCGACGACCCGCGCGCCGGGGGGGATGAAGACGGTGTCGGAGACGTAGTACGTGCCGGCGTCGATGAAGGCGACGAGGCTGGCGGAGGGGTCGGCGGTCACGTAGTTGAGGAGGTTGTTCAGCGCCACCGTGTCGTCCGTGCTGCCGTCGCCGGCGGCGCCGAAGTCGCGGGCCGAGATGAAGTTGCTCGCGGGGAGGTCCGCGTAATGCGGCTTGGAACGCTCATAGTACTTGGTGCCGCCGGTCGAAGAGACGCCCTGGAGGGCAGGGTAGACGGGGAAGTAGGCGGCGTCGTCGCCGGTGTAGTCGGTCGGGCCGGTGGGCGTGTAGATGTGGCCCATGGCGAAGCCCTGGCTGCGGACGCTCTCCGAGGACCCGGGGATGATGGTGTTGTTCTGGGGGCCGAGGAGGATGGCGTTGACCCCGACGAAGCCGACGTTCTCCATGACGAGCGTGCCGGCCGTGGTGGGCACGGAGGCGTCCGGGTCGCGGCTGGAGCGGATCGCGGTCTCGACGTTGACGAAATCCGAGTCGATGAGAGTGATGGAGGTGGTGCCGGCGTCCTGCATACGGATGCCGGTGCCACAGTTCTCGATGTAGATGCTCTTGTAAGTCCAGCCCCAATCCCAGATCTGGTTGATGGCTACCTGGACGTTGAAGAAGCCTAGAATCTCGACATCAGCAACACGGTCGAACGAACGAACGAACGAACGGGTTTGAGCCGACTTACTAGCCCCGCGAAGGGTGTATTGCTGGTTACCGAAGCTGGCGCCGTACTGTCCTCCGTAAAATTCCAGGTCATTGAGGAGACCTCCAGAGCCCTCCTCTATGAAGAGGCCGACATGCTTGCTGTCTGGCCCTTCGGCAAGGTAGAAGGCGCAGTTGGTAATGGAAGTGGCTTGAGACGACGGCCAGTGGATCGCATAAGCAGCCGCCGAGGCCGGGATGGCGGTGGTATCGAAGACGAGGTTGCGGACTTGCCTGAAGAAGACGTTGGTCGCACCCCATGCCAGGCCGTCTGCGCCGTACTACGGGAGTTGGACAGTCAGCTTTGTGAATCAAAGGAGGATTCGGCGAAGCAGCTTCCAGGGAGAAGATACCTGGTTTCCATCGAGAAGGCCAAGAGTTGTGTTGGTGGGGAAGTCGGCGGTAGCCTTGATGACGGGGCGGTCAGTTGGGTCACCAATGATCTGGGTATAGAAGTAGTCGATGATGGAACCCGAGATGAGATAAGTTCTGGAGGGGGGTCTGTTAGCCGCCGTTGGTCACCGGGAGACTGAATATATCTTACCCAGGGGGGAAGTAGACGGTTGCCGGCGATGTGGTCTCGCCCTTGCAAGTGCCCGGTCCGCATCTCTGGCCAGAAGAGATAGCGAGGTTGATGGCAGCAGTGTCATCCGTGACGCCGTCTCCCCTGGCGCCGAAGTCCTTGACGTTGCGGAAGACTTGGTAGTTGGGGTCCGGATGGTATGCTGAGATGCCCCGGTGCGGGACGTCCTCCATCCAGTAGGCGGCTTTGGCGAGTGTGGCTGCCGCGAACCAGAACGCTGTTGTGACACGCATTCTGGATGTTGGTTGTGATGGATACTACGGATAAATCGAGATCAAATGACGGATGAGATGATGCTCATAGATAATGAGTGACTGGTTGGAGGGAGTGGACGAGTGAAAACTCGAGAAACGACTTTAGAACGAATGTGTGTAAGCCAGCTCCGGCCGATAGGACCAGTGAGTTAGGGGGCTGAAAATCCAAAGCTAAAAGACCCAATAGCTGCGAGGCAAGAAGAAAAAAAGGAATAATGAGTGGCACGATTCTGACGAGAACCTAGAACGACGATTGGACGGATACGATATCCTAGAAAACTATACACATTGGTCCATGGTGGGATGAGCCGCGAGACCGGTACGATTACTCAAAACTGTCCAGACGGATTGCCCTGGGTTGAAGACCAGAGATGAGGAGATGGAGCAGCGGGAGCGAAAGAGGGCAGCGGAGACCCTTTTGGTCTTTATTGACCAGAATGCCGTTGGCCTGGTATGAAGGGGATCAACGGGTGAGAGTGGCGCCCAAGAAGCGTTGGCCGCGAGAACGGCCGGAAGGGATGGGGTTGAAAGGGGGGATAGGGAAAGGGCCCAAGGGATCGAGACAAGCATATCTCGTCTTCTCTCTTCTCCAACGCTTCAACAGCCCAATGACGCTCATCGCAATTTGGCCTCCCCGCCCCTCCCATTCCCCGCGTTGCGCGTGCTTCAGCTGAGTCACTTCCTCTCTCCACGCGAGCGGGCAGAACACGATGCGGGCCAGTGCCATGTCGCGCAGGTTGAATAATGAAGCAGCCTGCCAAGCAGACGATGATGGCGGCGGATCCAGGTCGCCAGACAATCAATCCTCTTCACTCTGCCCATGAAATGTCGGCCCATCGTCCAATTCCATAACCATGCGCCAGCCATATACCGGCAACGCTTGAACTGAACGAGGCGCTGAGTGTGCCGTTTGACGCGCTGACACGGCAAGAAGCAAAAGCACAAGCTTGCGACATTGCTTTTGAAGATACCCGATATGCCGAGGGTTTGTTTCGTGGCTGGCTCGTATGGCCTTACAGGTGTGCATTGCGGCCACGACTATGATGACGCTACACGCACCAGGAGGGACGGAAAAGGGCGTTGGAATACAGGATAGTGTGCTGGACCCGGATGGACAGGCTGCGCTTAGTGAAATGAGGATGCCCCCAGACGCGCAGGCGACTTTGAAAAGAGTGAGATTCCGTAGGGGGCACGCTTGTCTTAATATGAAGGAAGCCAGCGAAGAAAGCCGGATGCACCTCCGCGCCGCGTGGAATCCTGAGCATTGCCGCCGCCGTCAAGGACGTTCCTGAGTCTGCAGTTTCTCCAATGCTATTCGGAGGGGGGGGGGGGGGACTAGCATGGACTTTGCTTGCCATTTGTGTTTTCATCCCGACGTCTGACGCGAGGAGCTGAACGCGGCATGCGAAATAACCATTGGGTGTTTGAGAGGGAGTCTCCCATCGACGACAGGGAATATTAAAATAAGCTTTTAATTAGGGGGGGGATGATGAAGAAACCTTCACTCGCGGCCCCCGGTCCGGCTGTCACCTTCATGTGTAATGTGAGCCCCAACCCCTTGCCATCTTTGACCGGAGAGGTTAGGTTGCATCGCCAAATAACCCTACGGAGCAAGTCCGGGCTCGGCCTAAAGCTCATGCATAGGTAGAGAGATGTTTGCCAGTTGGGAAGAACCAGAGAGAACACCCGTAAGGTACCACTCCAGAGAGCGCTTCGGGCAGAGGGAATGCCGACTCCCTCACTAACAAATCGAGGGAGAGGGCACAGCAAACATTGAGCCGGCGGCTTGGCCCATTTGACGACGCGTCACACACGAGACGACTGCTGGCGCCAATTCTGGGGGAGGGGGTTATAGGCTCCGGCAAGAAATCCCCATTGATGCGGTTCCTGGCACGCGGGGAAATTGGATTCAACATACGAAAGAATGGCTTCTCCCCCCATCTCGCCGACCCTGCTTTCCTATCATGCGGCCGACACCTTGGCCAAGACAAGGGTTGCTACGAATCGGGCTGCTGCGATTGACAGGTACGGACGGTACTTACGGCTCAGATCATATCATGTTTCGTGACACGCAGATACGGCGGAGGAACGCCGTGATCAGAGTTTCGCTCTCTTCGAGTGGGCTGTTGTTGAACGCCAGTACGTGTGTGACTACATTATGTGTACATGCTCGACGGGTGCTCCAACACAGAAACACCTCGAGATATACGTGTCGCCGCGGCGTTGAAGACGGCGATGCCCCGTGATGGATGAAAGTCCCGACCTTCCCGAAAATAACGCCAACCATGCCGTCCGAAGCTGGGGCCCCTCCTCACCACCACTTCCGGTATTTCCTACCCTCGGCCCCGTTGTATATACCTATCTATCCCTTTCTTCCGAATCTTACACGCTCGTGCCCGGTGCTCTCCCCTGCCTCGCCCCGCCGTCTACAATGTCTTGAAGCCTTCCTCCAGCGCGACGGTCTGGCCCAGCTGCTTGCTCCCTGCCATGGCGGCCTTCTCGCCCGCCCTCTTGCGGAGGACGTTCTCGATGAAGGCCTCGCCGGCCTTGTAGCTGCTGCGCACGAGCGGCCCGCTGGCGCAGTACAGGAAGCCCATGTCCAGCGCGCGCTGCTTCCACATCTCGAACTCGTCGGGGGTGACGTACTTCTCCACCTTGAGGTGGCGCTTCGTCGGGCGCATGTACTGCCCGAACGTGACGACGTCGACGTTGGCCTCGCGCAGTTCTGTACCGGGGGGGGGGGGAGTCGTTGTCAGCATTTTGTGTCATGTCGCCTCGCACGCGGGGGGGCACAGGAAAGAGAGGTTAGGGCAGAGAGAAGGGAAAAGGGGGTTACTCACGTCTTAGTGCATCCATGATCTCCGCCTCCTGCTCGCCCAGACCCAGCATCAGACTCGTCTTGGTGATCATCTCGGGCTTGACCTCCTTGACGTGCGCCAGCACCTTGATGCTCTGCCTGAACGTCGCCCTACGGTCCCGCACGTACGGCGTCAGCGCCTCGACCGTCTCGACGTTGTGCGCGTAGACGTCCAGCCCGCTCTCGGCCACGACGCGGACCATGTCCAGGTCGCCCATGAAGTCGCCCGTCAGCGCCTCGACGAGCAGGCTCGGCTTCTTGGCCTTGATCTTGCTGATGGTCTCGGCAAAGTGCCGCGCGCCGCCGTCGGCGAGGTCGTCGCGGTCGACCGACGTCAGCACGACGTACCCCAGCCCCCAGCGCGCCAGAGCCTCGGCCGTGTTCTCCGGCTCGTGCGGGTCCAGCGGCGCCGGCGCGCGGTTCGTCTTGACGCTGCAGAAGCGGCAGCCCCGCGTGCATGTGTCGCCCATGAGCATGATGGTCGCCGTCGCCGCACTCTTGGACGAGCCGCCCCAGCACTCGGAGATGTTGGGGCACTTTGCCTCCTCGCAGACCGTGTGCAGGCCCAGGCCGCGCAGGTCCTTCTTGATGGCCTTGAAGTTGTCGTTGCCGGCGGGGATGGGCGTCTTGAGCCACTCGGGCAGCCGCGTGATGGTCTTCTTCTTGCCCGTCGGGCCCGTCACCTCGACCGTGCGGATCTCGTAGGCCTCGCCTTCCGTGAGGGCGCCGTCCTTTGCGGCGCCGCTGATGAAGTCGTCGAGCGAGGCAACCGTCTTGTCCTTGAAGTACGTCGGCCGGCGCGCGACGGATTTCGGGGGCTGTGATGATGAGGCTTCGGATGTTGTGCCGAGCGTGGGAGGCACGGTGGCGAAGGCTCGGGAGCGAGCCGACGAGGCGAGGGCCCGTCGAAGGGGCGCCTGAACGCGGGCGAGGGGCGCCATCGCTGAAGACATGAGGACTGAACACTGTCTTCTGTGGGCTGTCCTGTCCTCCTCGTAGGGTTTCAAAGGTGCAGCACCCAGTAATGCTGGTGGAAGCTTGTCGAGGAGTTGGATTCAGCAAAAGCTATGATGGGGCAAAAAAAACGGACCGAGAAAATGTGACCATTGGAAATCAGGCCCTGCAGCCGGTCCCCGGATTGAATCGGCATATCATATCGGGGGGTCCGTTTGTCATTATCGACCAATCAGCGCCCTAGAGAGCTATTTGACAGCGGTAATGCTGACTAAGACAGCGGCGTGCCGGGGCTTTCTTTCCGCCCCAACGGATTCGAGGGGGGACGGTACGGATAGTCTCGATACAGAACATCCTAGTTCTTTCCAATCAAGAGACGGGCATTGACAATAGTGCGCAGGCTGTTGAGCAGTTCTCACTTCTCACCTACAGGCAGGCTGTTACTGCGTATCGACTTGCAACTAGTTCTGGACACGAAATCATGGAGGGGAGAGCATCAAGCTTGCATCGAAAACTTCATTAAACCGTTTATGCTGGTAAACTCCCCGTCTCATATCTTTACAAAACCCCTCCCAATGGCCTCCAAGCCCTCCTCATGAGGCAAAAGTCCTCGTGAACAAAACCGGCGTTCAGGTCAAATAGCTCGTCATCGCGAATATAAAAACAAACACTCTCTGTATTCTCCTTCCGGTCAAAGTGTCGGGTAACGCGAGCAAGTCGATGGTGAGGATGGCTCAAACAGAGGCCAACCCCAGAACCAACGCTCACGATGCCCTTCTCCCTCGCCGGCAACCATACAACAATAGGGGTATCAACAACTCGAATAGAATGTGAAACTTTTTTGTTCCAACACACAAAACCCCCGTAAATCCCTAAATCATCCATCCTGATCGTTTCTGTCATACATCTTCTCCGGGGAACAAGACGTGGCGAAAGACCTCGTAAAAGTTATTTCCAGCCAGCAAGCACAGGGACGAGACCGACGGCGCATAGGCTGGTGGGGTAGATTGACTGCGCATGTCGCACGACCTCCTGTGCTGCTGGGGAAGAATCGAAACATTAATAAAATTGGGTTGACAACCATCCGCGGCGCTCAAGTGAGTGGCCGCGGACATGTGGTGTCGACTTGAAGCAAAGCATAAAAAAAGTTGATCGCTGTCAAACGTCCCTAGTGACAAGCGTCTTTGGGTTCCTTTCCTGCAGGCTGGCGATGCAAGCGTCGCGCGTGGTGTTGTTGAAGAGGAATAGGGTATTTGGCGGTGCCATTGACTGAAGTGGTATCCAATCTTTACGGTCGTCCATGTCGTAAAAACCGGCTGCGCTCACACGGGTAGCGATGTGGCGTCAAACCAGGGTCGGAGGCGAAGACAAAAAGAAAACGTTGGTAAGTTGTCGCATCGACGTGCTCGGCGTGGCAGTAATGTTTGGTTGGTACCATCCCTCCAACCATTTCGCCATCCTCGTGAGTCCTCTCGTCGTCTCACGTTCCCCCTCCTCCTCCGAGCGCATCAAGCAATGCGGCTTTACAAAAGGGCGGCGGCGATGATGCCAGCTACACCGGCGAAGGCAATGTTACCGGCGTTCAGAGCAGCACCAGCGTTGGGCTTCGTCGTAGTCGAGGCGGAAGCACCAGCTGTTCCGGAGATGACGGTAGAGGGGCTTGAGGCACCCGAGCCAGTGGGCTTGAAAGTTGCCGTGCTGTTACTGCTGCCGCTGTAGGTCATGGTGGTGGTGTGGGCGCGCTCCAGAGTGACGGTCTTGGTCTGCGTGGCAGTGGAAGTGATGGTGGTTATGCTGCCGTCGGACGAGCTCTGGGCCAGTGCCATGACGGGCAGAAAGGCGGCGAGAATCGTGGTGAGCTTCATGGTTTCTGTGGATTCTGTCGGCAGTCTTGATTGCGAATGAGATGTATGCTGTCGAATCCTACTGAAGGGATCGACAAACCAAACAGTGCGGATGTGTTATGGGCGTTAAGTTGTTGATGAAGCTATTTCCTTCCAACTGATGTGAGAAGTATATGCTTGGTGATTGAAGTCTTTCAAAGATGGCGTAATGGAAGTCCGACTAGATGGTATATAATGCTGCGGTTGTTTGCTGAAGCGTCTGAGCGAGGTGGCTCAAGTGGGGATCAGCAACAGTTTGTTGTAAGTGCGAAGCGAGAATAGTTTTCCACGAGACGGAGTCTGATGGCGGATAGAAATAGGAAGGAACGTGAGTCCGAAATACTTGCTCGGCGAGTAGTTCAGGTTCGGGTAATGTTTGTTTCAACGACTGTGCGCGAAGGAGGAAGACTTTGCCAACGAAGTCTGCGAGATTGAAGGGGAAGGGGGGGGGGGGGGAAGGAGTGATTTGAATAAGAGAGTCGCTGGGTAGAAGGCCCAGACAGTCGAGACGTGGGAAAAGACATGGGTTTTGGATGTTGTGTGGGGAGAGGCGGCGGGTAAGGGCAACTGCAAACCAGCATGTAAAATGAAAATGAGCGACATTAGTGTAGCCGGGACCGGGGGGGGGGGAGGAGCGACGATGACCACGGCGACGACGATACAGCGATGGAGGCGCCGGCAGGGAAGGGGCCACCCACCTCCAAAGCGAAAGCCAAGCGCAGACGACGTCGACTGTGGTCTGTGGTCTGTGGAGCGGAAGGTGGAGGTGCTCGGCCCTGCCTTTCCTTGTCCCTGACTCTCATCCTCTCCATGTGGGTCCCGGGGAAAAAGCAGATACGCAGAGAGGGACGGCACAGTTACACGGAGGATGACAGGATGAAGGAGATGCTCCGTTTGCAAAACAGCTGGTTCGACGCAGCTCGCGGCTGGGAGAGCCAATGAAGAAGGCCATACGACCATACAGCCGTCGTCTCATGCCGCCGGAGAGTGTACAACGAGGTAGATACAAGGAAGGTACCCACGTCACTTTCTTCTTTCCTTCCCAACCCTGAAGGCCACGAAGACACCGGGATTGCCATGCAGGCGCCGGGATCGCCAGCCCGAATCAGACATCGCAGCTCGGCTATTGTGTATATAGTACTTGGCCTTGCGGGGGAAATAGTGACATGGCACATGTACTGTAAACGTCTCTGCGGGCAGGGGCCTGGATCTCCGTGGGAAATTAAGGCGCGAAAGCACAGCGCTGCGTTCGCTGGCCGCTCACCACGTTAGATACTCTGCCTTGGCTTTATGAATAGCCCGCCCATTGACAGTTGTGCATCCAAGCCGCATCACGCCGGCAACCAAAGCGATCGGCATGGCGTCCCTTAGAAGGTTGTTGGCTGGCCGCCTGAAGCCGTGACAGCGCTTTTCTTAGAACTCGGTAGGGCAAGCGATCGAGCACGATCCTCAGAACACCAGCAATAGAAGCAGACGCCAGAAAAAGAAGCACGAGAAGGAGACCATGGTGACAATCGGCGCGCCATGCCATGAATAGCGCCGTTCTCTCCGGTGGTCTGGGAAGGGCTCGGCCAAGCCAAGACGCACGCAAGGCGACATCTCGCGAGACACCTAACGGTCGAACATCCTTTCCTTTGCTTGTGTGGTTCCGGACCCCAAGTGGAATGGCGCAAAAAGGCATTGTCATCCAGTTGTGTGGTCTTGGCGGGAGAGCGAGTCCCTGTGATTTCGCCAGGCGGCGGCGGCGGCGACGACACTATCGATGGATGGGCCGAACGGCACAATCTGCACCTCGTCACCTGGACCAGCGGAAGAAATGAACTTGACGCGGATCTGGAATGAATGCGAACCCCAGGATCAATGAGATTGTTCGACTGGAACGGGATGGCAGGCGAGGAAAGCCGCGAAGCCCTCCTCCCATTCCCAATATAGCAATGTGGGCGGATTTCATAAGAGGTGGCATTGCATAATTTCCCCGAGTCGTTGGTGATTGGCTGGATGGAACCCTAGGCAGTCCTCTGTGTCAGGGTACCTTGCATGGAAACCACTTTGTTCCTGACGCTAAGCCTTAATAGGTGGTTAACGCTAAGTTGACGGGGTGGGTGAATGAGAGTGAGAGTGCCTGCCTGTATTACTGGGTAGCAGTTGGTTGGCAGCCACGACTCGAATGAGAACTTTACCGCCAGTGCGGCATTTTGGGATGGAATAGCAGCTTGGAAGGAAGGAAGGGAAAGACACAGATGAAGAATCTTTCCTTCTCACCAGGCTACCCTCAGCTTTCTCTCCTCTGGGCTCCTTCCCAAAGTCGACTGTCAAATCTCAAGATCGTCTCGCTCCTTCCCAGAACGTCCGTACGACGGTCTGTGCAGTCCAGGCCAGGCAAGGTCGCACTCGGCCATAGCGCCGTCAGCTGCTCATTACTTGGGAAATGGCATCATCTAATCATTTTATCCTCCGTCCCTCTTCCTCTCCCGCTCTCATCGCTTGCGGAGAAGCGTCTTCTAGTGTGCGTCGGTTCTCCCCTCACTCGCAGTCCGGTCCGTGGCGCACCCTCCCCTCCGCCAGGCCAGCGCACTCACCCGCCCATCGCATGCGAAATGCAACAAAGTTTTCCACTGCATTGCATCGCATCCATGATTGCGACGTCAAGAAATCTCGACGCTGCATGTTCATGGCTTCATCCCAGCTACACGAACATGACCATCGATGAGCTTCGTGCCGCATCACACCACACCACACTGCACTGCGCAACGTGACGGCCGTCGTCTCATGTGTCGCCCTTTCCATCTCTGCCGCTTTCACATTGCCATCCCATTATCCGAACTCCCGACTGTGTGTGTGTGTGTGGATGCTTGCTGTACAAAGTAATCCGCGGCCGACAGTTCTAGCATTGCAAATCCTCGGATGTAACCCGAAACCTCTCCACCATCAGCTCCACCAACTAACTTCCTAGCCTGAGGGGGAGTCACTATGTCGGAGATCGCCAGCAGGCTCTCAAGGGAGGGGCAGGCAGCCTCTGGCCTGAGCTTGCACCTCACTTAGGGCTCGCGCGAGTCGCATCCCCTTTTACGTCGCAAAGCTTATCGACAGGCCTCTGTCGCAGCAGGGCCATCGTGGCTCCTCGCTGGTACCACCGAAGCCTCACCAGTGTCGGCAGTAAATACTTGCTCCTTCTACCCACCGCTCGACGTGTGCACTGTCGGCGCCTGCGCTGCTCATTGGGAAACCACGGGCAAATCGATGCGCCTCAAGGCTGCCTCAGCTGAATCATCGCCTAGGCGCCGTGCTATTGGTAGGCCTGCAACGAGACAAATTTATCCCGATGGAGCGTACTATCGATGTACGGCCAGCACACACACCCGCCAACGCAGCAAACGGCCAAACGGCGCCTCGCGGAACCGCTGCCGCTCTTCTGCGTGCCACGTATTAGTGTGTACCTTGAGCAGTTCTCGGCATCAGAAGTGTCGGTCTGCGACTCACAATCAGCGTAAATGACATGTTTGACCGTTCCTCCCCTCCTTCGCTGGTGGGTCCGGTAGGCGCGCATCGGTTGGGCTCGAACTCGTACACTGTCTTGGACTCATCATCTCTCCCAACGGCCGCATGCATCGAACTCGGCCCGTACGATGTATGCAGCATGCAAACTGCCGCAGTGCCAAATACCCTCATCTCGGGTTCCAGTCACTCTGGGGCTGCGACAGCCGGCCGTCACACTGTCACTGGTCTACGTCAGAAACCACCCTCGTTACCATCTCCTCTCGTGACTCTCCACAGACATAGCATGAGAGTGGAAACACAGCCATGCAGTTACAACCCGACTTATTGCATGGAGTCTGTGTCTGTCGGCCTTCGCGAGCGTTCCTGTTATTTAAGTGATGCGAAACGATCTGCAGAGCCCTCGTCTTCGTCTTCCGATCCTTGAGCCGATTGTCCGGGGACCAGCAACGGAATCCCTTCTCGCCGTCATCACGCAACCACCGGACAGTGCCACGAGGACGGTCCCTTAGAATGGATGCGGCGCACGACGGTAGGTGCTGAGCACCTGCAGCGAGTACATTATCCGTCTGCCACGGCCGTGCTACTTGTCACGATGCAGGGAGTGCATATTGGACGTCAATGTCCTGCTGTTGCATCGCGATTCTTTGCGGTGTCCGATCGTGACATTCATCGAAACAAAGGTCGTTTTCCACTGAGCGCGTTTTGAAACGGAGATCCATGGTTCATCTGAGCGCAAACCCATCCGAAACTTAGGGACAAGCACAGCATGGCATGGGCTCGCGACAGACCCAGCTGCATCGTTCGAGAGCAAAGTATTTATTTGGAAGCATCTGTGCGTCGCCATCCATCCATCCAGACAGTGCGATACAAGCAGCAACAAGGTCGGGATCGAAACGTTTTCTGCGCCGTCGATTCTTTCTTTTCAGCCACGGCACCCTATGTTTTGATGCTAGAACGCGACCAATACTAGCGCCCGCCTACGCGGTTTGTTTGTCCTTGCACTCTCTTCCCACTGGGCGATTCCCTTCAGAAGAGCCAGGAGCGCATGCTCTCCAGCGCTAAGACAACGAACGCAGTGCCATCCGGACAAAAGACCCACTTGTTGCACTCGTCGTTTTGTCACCTAGCGGAGTTAGGAGTGTCGTCCACATATAGTATTGGCGCCGTTCCAAGACATGACGTCGGGCGACGGTTTAACACCGGTGATTCCAGTAAAACATGACAAGACACATCTTCAGATGGAGCTTCGCTAAGAATCCCTGACCAACCCGTGCCACCTCAGAAATTCTTCCAAATTTCATTGCGCCGTTCCGGGACCGTCGGTCGGACCCGTAGCAAAAAGGGTTGTCAGCCGCCTCATCGTCACCCCACAATAACCATCTTGAATGTCTTTAGACACAAATGGTCTATTAGTCTAGTTGGTTAGGACGTCGGATTCTGATCTTGGAATTTCCGTAGGCCCAGGTTCGAATCCTGGATGGACCTTTCGTTTTTGCTCCTGTCTACCTCAGGACCCGCGCGCACTTTCCTTTATAGAATTGTCTTTCTCTTTTCATATGCGTAATCAGGTGTCTGTCTAATCTCGACACATACCGAGGAAAACCCTCGTTTGCTAACCAGCTGCATCGCTAAAATCTCCCTACAAATGAGATACCAACATCGATAACATAAGCACAGACAAGTCAAAGTGTACAATTGTTCCTACAATATCGTCTTGGCCGAACTGGGGATATTATGCCTCAAAAGAGTCTTCCAATTGCGTAAAACTTTTATCCTTTCTCCCAGGCAAAAACCGTTGTCGCCTTTATGCCAATCCATTCGTGGATCACAACGGAACATACGCAATCACTGAACATACATAACATGGCTATTTAGACGGCCTCGCACAACTTCCAGCTCGATGCATGTCAACAATGAAATAACACTCAGACTACCTATGAAAGTGTCTACCGTGATCGAGACAACATGTTGAGGTGAGGTCCCAACATTAATTACACCAGACGAGGGCGGAAAAAAGTGCTCTCGGCACTATGGCTCGCGCAACATACCCGGGTGTATCGAGGCCACGATGATGTTTACGACCCCCCGAGGAGCTGCACGCCCCGCGGAATTGGAAAGTCTCTCTCCCAACATCTGCCCCCCCCCGAAATTCCGGGGAGCAGTTTGCCCTGGGCACTGCGACTCTCTATGGTGGTTCTTTTCGTGAGTAGTCAACACATCTTCTACCGACAGGATGCCCGTTATCACGACAGGTACCTCTCCGCCACCCTATCGAAGTCGTCGGCGTTGATGATGGCGCGGAGGGGCGGGTCTGTCGGCATGGACCTCTCTGGTTCTGTTAACGAGCATGTCGTCGGAAGAGTAGAGGGGTCCACGGGCCCGAGGCAGCAGTCAGGCGAGAGGGTTTCTGCGACGAATTTGGGTTGTGGATGTAGTTCTACTCCCCCGTTGCGTCCCGGCCGGCCCGCCAGAGGAGGAGCTTTGCGCCGCCGGGGTGCTCATCCAAGAAGTCTGCCGAGAGTCAGTTCTGGACTACTCAGACCGAGAAACAGAACTGGAAGCACCTGCCACGTTCCATACCTGACCGTGAACTACTATCCAACACGAGTCTTTGCTGTTGGTTCTCGCAACCGCTGTGCCACTCACGACCATGATGCCGAGACCAGAGTTTTGAGATTTTGGACGTCGAGATAGCGGGAAGGTGGGATAGCCTGTGATTCATTCGTGACACCGAGTTATCAACGGTTTCGAGCCCTTGGCTCACGTTGAAGCCGATTTGGGAGTCGGCATCTTGATCGGGGAGTTTTGACCCCACGAATGACCCACGGGCGTGAATGAATGACTCCACCGCTCCACTGCAGTGAATCTGGGGATGTCGGTGGGGGTCAGTCGTACCATGTCATGACAGGGCCATGCAATACATCCTCGGATGATGTTTTCGAGCCAGCGGGCTTCAATTCGAGCACACACACTCTCTTTCACCTACCCCAGTTGATACGGTGTGACGACAAAACTTGTTTGCATCAAGCCATGCCCCCTCACCCACCCCAGGATCTCACACCTTTCTCCTCACGAACCCGCGATACGGACTCTACGAAAAAGTGTCGCAGCTTCGACCAGTTGAGATCCAATTCGTCGGGTACACAATGGGTTGAGGGATGAGAGGTCGTTCATTTGTTGAGCGCATGCGGTGAAGTGCCCAAAGACGCCGTTGAGAGGCTTGGGATACGTCCGAGCCCCTGTTCATGACTGACTCGGACATGAGGAGAGTTTGGGGGAAATAATGGAGAGAATCAATCATACGGGTTTCAAGCCCGAAATGCGGCATCGCGTTGGTGGTGCTTATGATGTCCTACGATACGAAATGCAACAAAGTTTTCCACTCGTCCAAGTGTGAGAAAGAGTGGCTTTAGCGCAAGCAGTTCTCGTGCAGCATTTGCTGACGAGCGCAAATGATGAACCACTGTGTGTTTTGGTGTGTTTCCGTACCCCACGATCTTGCCTAAGCCCTCCCGTTATCTGAGGAGATAGAAGTGGTAAAGCTCGGAGCAAGGTAGCCTCACAAACCGGATGTCTTCGCCTCAGCCAGCGCAATCTCCGGCACCGCGGTGGAGATATGCCCGAAACCTTATGGAACCATACTTTAGAGCAGAAGGTGACGCACGCGAACGGAGGGAAGGAGGATAAAGTACCCTCAAGCTATTGATAAGTCAACATGCTACAAAGTACTACCGGGACTTGGTTATCGCAGGCTCTCTCAACCACATAGCGACTCAGTCGAATAATTTGGATTGTCTTTCTATAAGTGGGAGGCAGTCAAAAAAGTCTAGTCCGTCGGACCTTCTCTCAGAAAGAGTTGCACAGCGCTTACGAGCTCCCGAGAGTTCTTGCAGAGACAAGTGATGTGCCGCCATGCTCTCGAACCAGATGAATGGTGAACATACTCGATCTAAGTGCACGAAATGCTACGATTTCGGGGGTTTGTTGGGGGTGAGGATCCAGCGGACCCTTATCAGAAGATACAGGGGGCAGAAGCATCCTTTGATTCCACATTAAAAAGATAGCAGAGCCTCAGAAACCTTGGACTAACCTTGACGATGCATCACGTAGGGCTGCGAGAAATGCCATCTACCAGACGATCGCTCCTCAGATTGCAATCTGCTTTGCTCCGTCTGTAGCGTCCCATCGAAGGAGGCAACCAACCAGCCCTAACTGTGAAAGGACCACTCGACATGAGTCTGTTTCCAGTTGAGCTCGGAAATCCAAGCCACCGTGGCACACATACATACACCCCTGCTCTATTGCATCGGACATTAAACACTCGGCCGCGTCATGGTCTAGAATCCACCCACATTTGCCATTTCGCTTGGAACAGGCCAACATCTATCTCTCCTCCCGTGTCCGTACCGGCCAGGGAACTTCTTTCGCTCCGTGTCCGTAGCGGTGCTGTCTTGTCCTAAACCGTTTGACAGACCGCATGGTGACAATTCGGACCGCCTAAGCCCTTAAATACTTAACCCGTAAAGAGAAGAGGCGTCATGGAATCTCGCCAACGCAGCCCTACCCCGCTTTTGAAGACGTGCCGCACATGCGCCCATGCCAAGATCAAGTGCGATCGCACTCAGGACCAGAACATCTGCGACAGATGCCTCCGTCTGGGCAAGGAGTGCACCTACGCCAGTGCCCGCGGCCGTAAGCCACCGGGCCCGCGTTCGAGGTAAACGTCTCCGCTCGTCGACGCCGCGCGTGGTCCACGCCGAGACTGATGCTCAGAAAAGGTCCAATAAGCAGCTTCAGATTCCGGAGCGCCCGGCTCCGAGCGCGACCGAAAGCCCCTCGGCCTCCGAGAGTATCACGTCTGAACAGGGCCAGACGCCGCCCGAGGCTGCGTCCTCGTCTGTCACCACAGGCGAACAGCAACCGCCGCGGCCAAGCCTACCCGGCTACGCCGCCGGCTCTCATGATCCGTTCAAAGCTGGCCAACTGTCTCTCGACAAGGGCCAAGACCTCCTTGACAGATTTCGCGCTAGGCTGACGCCCCATTTCCCGTTCGTCATCGTCGCCGACTCGGAACATGTCAGCAGTTTGAGACAGACCAGACCAGCGCTGTGCCTTGCACTTCTTGCCGCATCGTCACATGACGATGTCCGGCTCCAACGAGCGCTTGGCCATATGTTTAACGAGCTCGTGGCAGCACGCCTGGTGTCGGGAAATTTCACCTGCTTAGACGTTCTCCAGGGGCTGCTCGTCCACCTTGCCTGGTGATAATGAGACTCCGCTCCTCTTTCGTCCTTGCCATCGACACTAACATCAGCTTCAGGGCCCACTTTCAGCCTAGACCCAAGAGATATTCACAACATCTCCATTTGGCAATCAGTATTGTCTCCGACCTGCGCCTAGACAGGCCAAAGAATCCCCGGCGTTGGAACGTCGAGGGTATGAGTGCACCAAAGGACACCGTCGAATCGTTAGATGAACGGAGGACCTTCTTGGGGACATACTACCTTTCATCCTGGTGAGAAATTTCTCCTGCTCGTCACAGTTACATGCTTTACGTAGCTGACCGATACAAAATTCAAGTACAAGCATAGTACTCCAAAAACTCCGCATAGTCACTCTGTCTAGTTTCATCACCGAAACAGCGGAACGACTGGCTCAAATAGCAGAGCATCCTACTGATCGGTACCTGCCCTACATCATCCGCTTGCAACGACTCGCCGAGGAAATCGACGATGTCGTCAAGAACGAGTCAGTTTTGGACCCTATGCAAATACAAGCATCCGTATCGGAGGCCAAGGAAAGTGTTTCCGCTTTCAAAAACAGCCTATCATTTCCTCTCAGCGATTGCCGTAAGTGGAAGCAGACGACAGCTCCAACTTATGCTGACTAGTTCCGACAGCGCTGTTGGTTCCTCAGATGTACACAATTCAGCTCTGCCTGAACCAGTTGTCTTTACCAGAAGCCCCTTTCGGGTTGAGCAACCCGCAGCATGATTCCTTACAACGCCTCATAACCCCTCTATCAGAAAGTACAGTATCCGCAAAATCTCTCGTCAGCGTTCTCCTTCACACACCTCCTGGACAGGAGGTCTGCTTTCCCAACATTATTTGGGTGATGCTTCACTGCGGCCTCACCCTCGCTGCGTGGCTCGACCTCCTGGCTGCAAGGATGGGTTACATGGCCGAGCACCTGCGCCAATTCTCCGATATTGGCCACACCATTCGCCAGGTCGTTCTCAGACTCGAGTCTGCAAGTTCGCCAAACGTCGACGACCGGGGCGATCGCGATACCTTCTACCACTTTTCCATCCGCGCAAAGCGTGTCGAGAAGTTCTACCTACAGCAGCAGAATCAGCTTGCCGACCAGCAGCCGACTTTCTTGCCTCAAAGCCCACATGTGACTATGCCACCAGCCACGGCAGGCTTTACAATGATGGGCACGCCCAGCTCGGAGTTTTCGATAAACAGCCAAAATCTGGATTATTCGCTTCCGCCACCAATGTTCGCACAGCCCGCGACGCCAACCGACGGCAACGCGTATCCGAATTTCATCCCACCGAACCCCCCCGCCATGAGCTCGACTGCAAATTTCAACATGGAAGCTCTCCCATTCATGCATGATTCTTTCATTCCGTTTAGATATTTGGGTCCCTTGGCGGAGAATGTGGACGGTGCCGGATTGCAGTTCTAGCGTAATCCTTCGGATAGGAAATGGCCTAATGGGAGGGATGCAGTACATGTCACGACGCAGTGGTGGGACCGGACACGGAGTCGGCAGCTGATCTCTCGACAATCAGTACCTGGTGGCTAACCTATGAAACCTCCGGGGCAATAATGGTGCGAACCTAGAAATATTGAATTCAGCGGATGAGTATAAGGTGGCCAACGGGCCGAGAGGTTTTTTTAAACCCCTTCTCCGTCAGGGGGCTCTAAATATTGTCGCCTAGTATTGCTTGCAACGCCGGTGGCCTATGCGACTAGAGGTAGACTTAGGTCTCCGTGTCCGTAGTTGGATATCCTAGCACTTTAAGAATGAGAAGTGGCGACGAAGGGTGGTGATGGGGGTTCCACATCGAGAACTTCTCGCCGTGCGGTGACTGGATTCCAGAATTCGGCAGGCTGAGGTATTTAATTACACCCTCGAGATTGTGTATGGATTCATGGTAAACCGTAGATCCGATGACCCCGCCAACAGTATACCTGTCTCAAACGAACCAGGCTTATGTGACGGACTTTGGACGAGCCTTAGATGGTTTCCAGTGTGCGCTGTTGCGCACTTCCCAAATTATGTGGCCACAGTCCGCGGTGCTGATGGGTTTCACTGGGGTTTCGAGGTCTTCCTGTTGTGAAATCCCGGTTTGATACATTCTAGTTCGCGGGAAATTACTAGAGATCGATTGAACCTTTCGGCTGCGAGCAGAAAGGCTTATTTGGCCCTTTATGAGTGACTTCAGACGTCGGGGAAAGCATCAAATGTAATTCAATGTATAGGCAGATAATTGTATGGCTCAATGCACTGTATGACTTTTGAATCTTGAGCATGGCGACCTTTCATTGACATCTACCAAGGCAAGACAATTCCGGAAGCCACATGTATGATGGTGTTCTGCAGACTTCGAGAATCTCTAACTCCTATGAACTCATCTTCTCATCAATTCGTTTCCGCCAACTTCTACCCCATATTGCCACAGCCCAAACGCTCAATGCCCCGATGATCAAGAAAGTTGCTGAAATAGTACTGAACCAGCCGACGCCAATCTTCTGGATGGCTGGAAGCACTACGGCTGACCCAGCGGCACCGAAAAGATACCTTATCATGAAGTTGCCCGCTATCACCTCCGCGCTACGTCCTTGTATCACATCCAGGCAGTAGGTGTTGAGGCTAGGGAAACAGAATAACTGCGACACTCCTCCAAGGAACATGAAAACAACAGGTACGGCAACGCCACCGGCACGTTCTTGAACAGCCCAACCGTAGATGAGCATGCAGCCAGGAAGAGCTGCTCCGAGGAAAGGCAGGCACGAGCGAAGTCTGTCTTCGGAAACACGTCGCCCATGCCGCTCTGCTATCCAGCGTCGCACCGTGTAATCAGCGTACCGCCCACCGACGAGCGTGCCAGCGAGGTACCCACACCCCGGGGCAAGGTAGAAGAGACCGGACTGTGCTGGGGAGGTGAGAGAGAACCGTGGGTTGAGAACGTATCGTATCGGAGTAAGCATGCCATACATGTTCCATACGAGCGAGCCACTGCCAATCCCTACCAGGATAAGATTCGGAAATCGAAAGAGCCGGATGACTCTGAAAGGATTTGTCATTCCCCACAGTACGCTGACCTTTCTGCCCATCGGCAACTCCCTGAGATCGGCACTCTTGAGTTCCTGCAAAGTCTCGGGCATAAAGAACAGGGCGCCCCCCAGGCCGACGCCGGCAAGGGCAGTCTGGAGCCAAAATATGGCGCGCCACGAAGTGTAAGTCACGATGATGCCACCAAGAACTGGGCCGATGGTCGGCCCGATCAAAGTGCCAGACAAGAACCATCCCATGGCGGTGGCGCGCTCAGTCGGATGGTACAAGTCACCGATAACGGCTGGGCCGGTGACGAGAAATGAGGTTCCGGCAAATGCGGTGAGCATTCGGAATACGAAGAAAGCGGCGACGTTTGGGCTCAGAGCGGTGCCGATAGAGCATCCCAGAAACAACGAGGCTGTCACTGTACATATCTGCAGTTTTCGATTAGTTCTTTAGCACACGGCTTGCGAGTGCCAAATGATAGGGGTTTAAGCTCCGATGCTCGACATAGGAATGGGCATTCAAGACATGACTCACTCGCTTCCTTCCATACACTTGGCTCAGAGGCCCCGAAAAGCATGGGCTAATAGCCATAAAAACAAGATACATTGCATTGCTGAGACTGATTATGTCTCCAGTCGTCTTGTACTCAGCGGCTACTTCAGGTAGCGCTGATAGCACTGCCGTGCTGGAAATAGGCGACAATAGGCCACACCATGAGATCACAGCAACAATTACGTGCTTGCGGTGTTTGGAAAAGCGGTCGTAGATTTCGTAAGGAACCTCTACATTGGACTGATGCCGGGAGACAGGGTCGTCTTGAAAGCTCAAGACTCCCGAGGGCAGTCTCGTTAGGTTTGGTTGCTCGGTACTGTCTACGATACGGTGAGTTACATGTCTCTGCTGAAGAGAGCCAGTTGCAAACTGACCTCTGTGGTGGCTTTTTGATCTTGCAGGAATGATATCCGCATACTCTTCGATGTCGTCATCGCGCCGATCCGACGAGGTCCTTTCGGGAGAGTCCCCTGGCTCTTGCATACCTTTGCCGGTGTTCATGAGTTTGTCTGGTCTCGTAGTTTCTTTGTCACTGTGAGAACGATTGTGAAGGAGGGTGGTTGAGGCACGGAAGCAATGAGCCTGTTTTTCTGTGGACGACGGATGTGGGCCACACTGATATGACGCCGTTATCCGTTGCCATCAGGGGCCGAGTCGGCAAAGAGCCACCGCTTAGTGCCGGACATCGGAAACTTGGGCCTGTCGGAAAGCTATCTCGTTTTTGGGACCCTCCGGCCCCGCATTTTGAGTCAGATTTCACGGCAAGACAGTATTGGGCCGGCATTCAGAGATTCGCATTATACTGTTTTAACAAGCAACCTCAAGCCTGTTGCAAACGCTGTGCGCGCTGTCATGTTTATTGAATAGACGATTGTTTGATGTCGTCGGAAATGCATGCAACGTGAACTTGTACTATGAAGACCAATATAATGTGTTCGAGACAGCTCCAGCAAGGCTCTATCCATATTGGTTACGGAAACGGTCCGACTTCGGAGTCATCGCTTTTGAACCCAATCCGGCAAGGATTTCTTATCTCGGCTATGTGAGATAGAAACTCGTACTGTTAGCGTACGATGCTGCCAATGAGAATAGTGATTAAGTAGGGAACTGTTGCAAGAAGATTAGACCAAATGATACAGGCTTAACAATTGTCAAGACCTGCCTCGAGAGGAGCAATTCTCTAACGCATTTAAGTGTCCTCATCAATTTGGCGAGGACCGTTCTAGACAATACGTTGAAGTCCCCATGGAGCTTGGCTGCGACCAATTTGATGGCTATTCACCCTTGCATGCAGTGATATTTCCACACCTCCTATTCATCTCTCCCTGAGGTTAGATATTCCAACGGAGGACATACCGAGAATAGTCGCCAGGAAATGGCCTAGATAACCAAAGCCCAGAAACTTTGAGTGAATAATATATTTAGCACCTGTGCCCATTCAATGTTTGTGAACTAATCCACTCCGCGAGGCTTGCTCCGATTGTCACCCCGAAATGGGTCATGATTTCGGGGGTTGGAAGCGAAACCCCGCCGAGAACCGGCTTTGCCGGCCAGTCCGGTCGGGCTTTGAAGCAGAATCGGTGGTCGTCAATATCGGAGCCGTAAAGTTTGTCCACCAGCGGGTTGTCCATACCTTGGCAGGTACTAGATTCGGGTTGACAGCACCAGTGCGTTTTAAACTTTTCGGGTGTAAAATTGATGGAAGCACGGTGGCACGCCCACATCTTCCGGTGTTGCATGATCAAATAGTTTATGTCCGTTCTCCACGGATCCATGTCCATCCAGCCCCCGAGCCAATACACCTTCATGCACGGAACCAAGCCATAAACTCAGTTGAAAGAAAGAAAGAAAGAAAGAAAGAAAAAGCCCTTGGCCTTTAATTAGGCTCCTTGCGCCACATTTGTGGCAAATTTCCGTACCCAAGGCAAATTAACATGGCTGTTACCGCTTAGTTCCCATTGCTAGCCGCAGACCAGTAGCCTTATGAGGCTATTTAATAAAAGAAGGAATGCGGTATGGCTTCGTCACGAAATGGACACACTTAGGCAAGAACACCTTAGGCGAAAATTTCGTCTATAACACTAACGACTAGAGCTGTGGCATCACCTGATACCGATATATCAATATTGTGATGGGATGCCTCTGTTCTGCTGATGTCCACGCTACATGTCCTCACCTGTGTGCATTCCACCCGGTCTTCCATTGGTAACCTCATAATGAACATTCTGGCCTTCGAACCGAGGCTTGTCTGCAATATTATGAGGCAAAGTGACTATCTCAGGATAGACCATCACTTTCAATGAAGGGATAGTCTCACGAGGGGCTTGAGCGCCATGATTCTGCAAGTTTTCGTTTCAGTCGTTAACTCAAAAACTCTGTGCCTTCAAGGAGTATCTTACATTTACAACTCGCCAGTGAAGATTCCGAGCGAGGAACGGTAGAACATAGTCTGGACGCAAGTCGCCGACACGACAGCCATAGTGTTCCTCCTGGCTATCCCAGTAGGTCAAAAGCGCAGGAGTCAGTGCTACAGTGTCCATGTACTTAATCCCACCTGCTTCGTGCTTTGCGCAGTTTGCACAAGCCCCGATGGTGATGGCGGCTCTTGAGTTGGCGAATATTCCACTGAATCCGGCAAGATGAGAATCTACGATCCAGCTTTCAACATCAGGACTAAAATCCCCTAAAAAGAAGAATACAGTGAAAGAGCCATCCAGCGAGAATCTATCCATGGAGCCAGAAGAAGAGTTGGTAAGAACAAATAAGATGTATATTTTAAACCAAAAGATACACAGGATCACTTGAGAACAGGATCAGGACGTGAGATACGGACGGTATCAATGAAGGGGACCACGTGCCCACTGAAGAAACATCGACTGATCTAGTCTTTAGAGAACAGGAAGTACTTACTTATCAACGCTGCAAGTAGCGTTCCAATGAGTCATCTTGTGATGCGAAACAAGATCTCCTAAATGCCCGTAACAGCGATTGAAATCCACGTTCGCGGAAGGGAGTGCTGTTGAAACCACCAGCTGAGACAGCTGTTGCGGGGTAGCTATGGAGTTCGAGGACCTATTAACGGTTATACCAGAACCGGGCGCTACATCTATAGGTTCTCTATGCCTTCTTCCAGGCGACAAGACCTTGATAACTGTCTTAGTTCGAGTCAACAATCGCCGAGACACAGAGACGGGCTTGTTGTTTGCGGAGATTCTAGCGGTCATCGACATAGCCATGGATCCGATAAAAGCCTGACCATTACTGAATGGATTCGTCCCATCTATCAGCACTTTAGGCGGGAGAAATGGCATCGGCTGGTTGATCTGACGTTTGAGCTGTGCTCGGGCGCCCTCATCAGCCGGTCTTGGGCTTCTGGGCGCCAGCCACCCAAGGTGGGTGTTGGCTCAAGCCGTCAAAGGCTGAACTGCGTCTCCCGACTTTCGGGCGGCGGCCGTTTGTGGGTAGTCGTAGCCAAGGTCCAAGTGATTGCGGCATTCATTTGAGGCCCACCATATAGGTTTGGAATCAGCGGTTAGGCCTTTGCGGAAGGGGACAAGTGGAGTTCGAGGTGTTTCAGCCAGACGTCCAGGTTCGACGAAATTGCCTTCGGGAACCTCAAGAGACGTCCACCAAGCAACAGACTCCGGATCGAGAGAGTGAATACCTTGCCACATGGCTAGGAGGCGGTCAACGTTGCTGGCATCAGTAAGTATGAGAGGCAATCAAAGCGCGGCACAGTGTATCTCAAAACGCTTACCAGCGAGAAAGCGGGATCTTGGAAGACCTAAATCAAAACGGATATGTATTCCCTGGCCAGTCAGTTGATAAATTATTATCATGAGGTACGTTCAGTTGACTAATAGATACACTACTACTTAGCTAGCGCCTGAACATCGCAGCGAACTCTTTCAAGATTATGTCAGATTTTCCGTCACCGGCCCAACTAAGGAATTTTTCCCTTTGAGTTGGTAAAGCATTAGTTTGTGACTCGTAAACAAGCCTAAATGTGGACCTTGGTTCTAGTGGGTGAAACTTTGCTCGCCGACGAGAGGCGTACAAACACCAAAGAGAAAGTCGTTGGTGTGCTAATCTGGTCAAGAAATTCCTCAGACATCGCAGTTGTTCGATTTCTCCGGGTAAAAACCTGGTACCTGCATTAACCTTAGACAGAATACTGCTGCAACGCTCAAGAAGCAAGTATAAGGCAAGAAGAATCGGAATAGGTGAAAATCACATTTACGGAGAGTTTAAGCAATGGTTTGGTGTATTTTACTAATCAAATACAGCATGTTGCATTAATTTCGCATACGTTACAAAAATGTTTGTCTTCTGGAGGTGTGCTTGCTGCACCAAGGCTTTTCTTGGTAGGTAGAGCACACGAACTTTTGACCACAAGATATCCCCAATCATTTTCTATGTAGGGTTTGCCACTGGTATCAAAGCTAGTTTGCAATGATCTGTTTTACGTCAAATAACGTTGCATTTGCAGAGTGTCATTTATTTTCTGCTTGTAAGCTTGGTGACAGCCTGCTACATTAACTCATGAAAATTGATCAGGAAATACTTAGTACACGAGGCCATGATCATCGGCATAATCGCTAAGGTAATCTGGGCTTCATTTGGGCTCTATAGAGGTCCTACATACAATACGCCTTTCATATTGGATACCATACTATAGCGGGTAAGCACAGGTGCATAAGAGAGTTCGAGGCTTGTGACGGTAAACCTTTGTTTATCACCGGCACAAATTGGAAGAACATACGGGCTGATAATGGAATGATTCATGAAGATATATATCTGTAGAGAGTTACCAAAGCAATGCATTAATCTTATTCTGTTGCACTTTTTACGTCTCCCATCCAATTCTAGCGACATCCTCATTCAGGCGCTCCTCATTATCACTCAACTTTAGAAACTCTTGGTTCTCCCAAACGGCCCACAATAAAGAATTCTGTTCCTAACGTAAGCTTAAAGCTAGCAGTAGTCTTTCTCCTTGTTAGTTACACCAAGGGATAGGTTAATACAGTTAACTGTATATATTAGTAGTAATTAATAAATAATAAAGGTAACTATAGTTCTCTATTATATATAAAGAAAAAAAGAATAATTATTATAGGTTAGTTAGTTAAATAACTAACTTATTACTTATAAATCCTTAGAGAATCTATAGCTAAATATCTAAGGATTTACTAGTAATAAGTTATTAGGGTTAACCTAATAACTTTAATATTTATCTATAATAGTTAATATTATAACACTAGTAACTTTCTATAGTACTAAAAATCCCTTATTATTTATATCTAAAAGAATAACTAAAAAACATAATAAAAACAAAAAGCTAAAAAGTATTTAATACTTTTTACTTATATAGCCTATTATATATAAGAAACCTATTTATTTATTTATATCTTTAACTACCTATTACTAACTAGCTTCTCTAATATATTATTTAGTAATAACTTTATAAATCTATTTACTAAGTTATTACTACTATAAATCTATTATATCTTAAAAATCTTATAGTATTTATATAACTAGTAAAAGGCTATAATATTTATTATAAGTTACTTTTCTTTTATAGTACTAAGCTTTATAAGGCATATATAAAGTAAGTATAAGTTAATATAAAGTATTATAGGTATTTATAGTAGTTTAAGGTAGTTAGTAATTATTATAAAGGTAGTACTAATTATATAGGTAATATTAGCACTAGTAACTATCCTATAGACCTTAAAAGTAAGTATACTATATATAACTCTTTTATACTTTATTAAGCTAAAGTAGATAATATTACTAGTTAATTTAAAGCTTTTACTATTAGTAGTAAGTTACTTAATAATTTATTTATTAGTAAAGACTATAATAAAGCTAAGTTAGAAAGTAAAGTTATAGTTATTTATAAATAAGCTATTAATAAATATAAAAAGCTTAGTAGTTATAAGGTTAATTAGTAAGAATTATAGGCTATAGTTAAGGTTATTAGTTTACTATTTAATTTAGTAGTTTAAAGCTTTAATCTTCTCTATTATAAGTAATTAGTGTTAAGTAGTAACTAAATAGTTAAAGTAGGCTTTAGGTTAGTAAATAGAAGTAATATATATACTATAAGTGTATTACTAAATATAATCTTACTAGGTAGTAAGTAATTTTTATTAATAAGTTAAAGCTTTTTACTTTAGCCTTTTTAATAAAAAGTAAGCTTACTATTAGTAGTAATAAATAATATACTACTATTAAAGGTAATAAAGTTATTAGCTATAAGTAACTACTTAGGTTTTACTATAAAAGTAGCCTTTTTAAGCTTCTTTTTTTTATAAGTAAAGAATTTACTGTTTATAAGGCTAATTATATTATTTATTTATATACTAATTAATCTAAAGTTATTATTATTAAGTAATAATATTAATAAGTAAAGGTTAAAGGTTAATAAATTTATCTAGAGATTCTCTCTATAATAGTAGTTATAAGTTACTTACTAGTAGGTTTTTACCTTTATAATACTATATAATAGCTTAGTTACTATTATTATTATATTTACTAAGTAAAAATAGTAAATTTATATAGGTAAGTAAGTAAAAATAATATAATTTAGTAG